>NC_089323.1:9156665-9176665 GCF_036669915.1 Pocillopora verrucosa
GATTTTAACTTGTTTACTGATGTTCTCACCTGAATTCCATCTCGAATGAGAACTCTGCAAGACTTCTGTTTTATCTTGAATTCAAACATAAAATTCAATTATTTGCAAGCAGGTTAAGGAGGAAATTAAAGGATGGATACATGTTGCATAAAAAGAAACCCCTTACAATAAAATAAAGCAGAAGCATATTGTCTACATGTCTATGCTTCTGAATACAGCTATAATAAGTATCTTTTAAGTAATTATCTACATTTGTAAACAGAGTGCAATATATGGTAATAAAAGCAATTTTATTCTAACCTTTCTACTTGAAGGGTGCCTTGTGTATCAAATATATCAAGTTCAGTACCTCCAGAGTCACTAGCCGGGCTTTTGGGGCTACAAAATAATAAAATAATCATCAAGTTATGTCAGGCCAATTTATCGAGAGTTAATTAAGAATAGTTTCCTACAATCGTATGAAAGTTTAAAATTTGCTTCACTTGTGCTATATATACGTATTTGTTGTTCTTAATTATTAATGAAATTCCGAGGGTATGACTCAATTACTCCAAGAGAGAATATCCAAGTAGGTTACAGAAGTGGTTCGCGAATTGTAATCTGTTAATATGTTGACAAAATGGTGTCAGGTTGTGTCGCCCCATCGCCTTGTCGCCCCAACATCGGAGTTGTGTCGCCCCAACATCGTAGTTGTGTCGCCCCAACATCAAAGTTGCGTCGCCCAAACGCGTAACTTCGCTTATCAAGTAAAAGTTTGTAAGATTCTTCGATCGATTTACGCGAACGATCGACTTATAACATAAACATAACACTGCTGTAAGATTTATCGATCGATCGAAGGAAAGGTTTGTAAGATTATTACGATGTAACTCGATGTAACTTGAGCGAGCGGCTTGTAAAAAGTGACTTCGCTTATGAAGTTAGTTTGTAATCTATTCATCGATCGATTAACTCAAACGACTTATGGAATACAACGCGCAGGGAACAAAAACCACAAACGAACAGAAAACGAATAACGTTTCTGTTGAATTGCCATCGAATTTGATTCTAAATCTCTTTTTGGTTTTATTAGATCAACCCCTGTAGAGCAACTGTTATTGAACTTAGTGGCCAGTTCATCGCAGGCGGACAGCAGCACAACCACAACGGGCAGGTTTTTGCGCCGAGGTTGCAGCGAAGATTGTGTCCCGCGTACGTAAGGAGGCAGAGGTCGAATACTTTAAACCCGCATCCGCCATAGTAAACCAGGTCCTACTGGAAGAGCTTCCCGATGTTCCATGTCCGGGTCTACCGAAACCAGCGCATCTAGCCAGAAACGTGAACCGCCTTCGTCAGAAACTCCGCCCCACAGAACCGCGTGACCTTGAGTTCGAGTTGGAACTGGAGCACGTCCCCGACAACTTCTTCAGGAATGATGTTTGAGTAAGTAACATGAATGTTAACACTTATATTAGCACATACAAAACTAAATAAGTTATTCAACAAACTAAAAGGTTATTCGAGAAACAGTTAGTAATTGATTTTATAACTTAACATCACCACACCAAATCTTTCAAACGGACTGGAACAGTATTGTGATCATTATACAGCAGCTTACAGTAATTCAATTATGGCATGCGTTTGCTGCATAGATTAACCTAGTTATTATTTCGAAAACCACCCGTTTTTTATTGTTTTTACAATTTCACAACACAAAATCTTTATGGAATCCGTTTGCTCAATAGATGAATTTACTTATTAAATCCTAAAACCATCCTTTTAATTTTAAACCGTTTTACAGTTTCACAACACAAAATCTTTTAAACGGACTGGAGCAATGTTGTAATCATTATAAGGCAGTTTACTGTAGGTTAATCATGGCATTCGTTTTCTTACTAGGTTGATGGACGCCGTCATTTGATTTTCGCGACACGACACCAACTCGACCTACTCAACAGAGCAAAAAGCTGGTACGTGGATGCGACCTTTAAGCTGTGCCGTCAGCCGTTTACCCAGCTGTTAACAGTCAACGCCTTCGTAAGGGCAGATGACTACGTCAAGCAGGTGCCGTTGGTGTTTGTCCTTATGTCGGGCAAACGGAAGCGTGATTACAGAGCTGTTTTCCGAGAGCTGCTAGAGCTGTTACCATCCCCAGCGCTACGACAAGTCACGCTAGACTTCGAGTGTGCAGTATGGAAGGTACTTCGACAACTGCTCCCAGACGTCAAACTACTGGGGTGCGTCTTCCATTGGACTCAAGCCCTGTGGAGGAAGGTTAGTGTCACTTACCATTATTTAGTAAATTCTTGTTTTCTCTAAAAAATATCGTCATTAGTTGTTTTTGAAGGCTACAATTCAATTTATTATTTATTATTTGTTAATGCCGTATAAAGTTTAAAAATATCGCCGTTCGTTGAGGCCAGAATTCAATTGACTCTGAGTGTGTTTGTTGGTTGTGTACTTTCAAATAAATTTAAAGGAGCTACGTCTCAATATTTTGAGTCATTTATTCGATAGCCTAAAGCATGGCAATTTTTTTTTTCAAATTCAATGAACGGCGACGTAGCTCCTTTAAAACAAGTCCTCTTCCTTTAATTTTTCTAGGTGTAAGAGCTTGGCCTCCAAGTTTCGTACAGGGAGGATCGGGGCACCCATGCTTTCATACGAAAGGTCATGGCTCTACCCTTCCTCAAGGAAGAAGACATCAGGTCTGAGATATTTGATTCTAAAGAATGTTATCAGCAGCGCGCGGGGAACTGGGTACTATAATCCTATCGCTATCGGTCGAGGTCGGTCGAGACACTCCAACTTTACGCTTGTTTTGTGAAGTTTTTTTATTGCCCTTTCTTCTACTAAAGCACCTTTTGATATAAAAACACGAATGAAAGGTTAGTTAATGTTACATGACTTCATTTTAAGCATGCTCGCAGTACACAGGTGAATTTTGAAAGAACGGCAAGCGAGTCAGCTAAAGTTAATACTTTACTTCTATGGGGCGACATAATTTTGATGATGGGGCGACACAACTTTGATGTTGGGGCGACACAACTAATATGTTGGGGCGACACAACTCCGATGTTAGGACGACGTAACTTCGGTTGGGGCGACATAACCTGGGGCGACAAGGCAATTGGGCGACACAACCTACATACGACAAAATTTCCTTAAATTATGGTGCCGATACGAATCTATCATTCATAATCGCTTATGAAATTCCGAGACTAAACCTCAATTAATTTAACAGAAAATATCCAGGAAGGTTACAGAAAAAGACTCAAAAACTGCTCTCGAATTCGATAACTGTAAACAACAATTATTTAAGCGAACCATGTGTTTACCAGCGCGCTTGTGAGGTCAAATTGCCAGAACCCCGTTTAATTGCACGATCACAGCCCGGACGCTTCTTGCAAAAAGTGATGAATACCAATTTTTGAGATTAATTCTTCAGTTTCCAGCATAAGGAAAAAACCTCTCGTATCGCAAGCATGTTCATCACAACGCCTCGAGATGTTGAGCGAAGAGAAAGTGGCTCCATGTTTTGTGGCACAAACCATTTCCTGAAGTTCGAACGAATCGAGTAGAAAGCATGAAAACATAGCGCTGAAGAGTACGACAACCAAACAATTAAATTCACTCATCCCGCTGTAGAACCATCTCCATTTTACCCGTGAGTTTGTTTGCACCACACATTTGCGGTCCGCAATTTGATTCTCAAATGTTTGACGGGTTCTCACATGACAATATCGTCAGAATCAAATAACCGCGTTAGACTTAATGTAAACATAAACATCGCTGACTCAATCCCATTTTATTTTAATTTTGGGAAAGGCCATTACTTCGTTCTTAGGGTAAAACAACACATCTTTGGCAAAGCGCAAATTTTTCAAATGAATAGAGTAAATCCTGCGATAATTAACTGAAGAGAAAAAAAAGTAGAAACTTGCGCTCGCCGTTCGATATCATTTGAAAACTTTCTTTGCAAAAAAAAATACTTAAGATAACTTCTTTTCCATAACATCACGACTGTATTAAACTTTCAAAGGAAAGGACAAGAAATAATTTGAAGATTACGAACACTTTGCAATATTATTCGAGCGATAAACCGGCGTGAGTATTTAGGCGATGAATGCCAGAGTTAATGTTTAACCAAAACGTGATCAGTTGAATTAAAAACTGAAGCTAGTATCAAACGACGATTGGTAAAAAAAAAGTTTGAATTTTTTTCTGGGTCTTAGCGTAAGAGAAAACCCAGATAGGACACGACTTACCTCCTCTTCTTTCGCGGATCCTTTGCAGTTCGCTTCTCTTTGTTGATGACCTCTTTTCTCCCTGTTTTCAGAAGCAACCTTGTATTTCCTTCTCGCGTTGCTCTTCGCTAGAAACTCGCCTTTTTACTTATGCCCTTTATTGTTCTCTTTCGTGTTCCTCTCGCCGTATTCTGCCTATTTTGGCGTCCTTTGTAACTTTCTTACGCGATTTTCTGGACTCGCTTTACGCCGTTTACTTGTTGCTTTCTTTGGTCGCTCTGTCTCTTTATATCCAGCCTATTTTCAATTAAAACCCTCCCTCCACGAAATTGAATAGTAACAATTTCCTCCGGTTGACAAAGCTTAAACTCTGCCGGTATTGTTATCTTACGAGTTGTTTAGAAATTGCAAAATACTGAGAATTACTGTTCAACTACATCCTGACCAGTTTGATTTCCCGCTCAAAAAGCGGGTGGCAAATTTCATCTGCTAGCTCACGTGAAGCCCTCGTGCAATGCCTAACCGTGTGCCCGCAGTACGCTACACTGCAGCTCGACGTTCGAGTATGCGCACTTTATCGTCATCTGACGGTGTCTCTTGGCGCACACTAATGTGGTATCCAAGTTACGCACGCAATCGCGCCTGCGCATTACCTTCTCCCTCGCCCTTCCATTACGTAATGGCTAAGATGGTGCCCGTGGTACAGTTGGCCGCGCATGCTAAAAGTAGCACCTTGTACGGTCGCACGGTCGTACAACCAAATTTTTTCGGCTTGATGGGTTACTACTATTTTGTATAGTTATGGGGCTACGCTCTGCGAGCTCCGCTATCATGGAACCTTTTTATAATGATATCGTGGTCGGAGAGCTTAACGATGACAGTGAGAGTTCAAACTTTAGTGATGTCATAAATCTGTTGATGTCCCATTTTTGATGGGAACTGGATGTCAAAGAAGTTCAACTTTGAGTACAGTCGATCAACAGACGTCACACCTTCAGGTTTGAAAAGGATTGGAAAATAGTGATGGAAATGTTCGCTTTCCTTTCAAAGCTGGTAGTTCTTCGGTGATGATTAGTATAGAAGTGCATGAGTTTTGTAGTTTGTTGGATTCAGGAGCGGCTGTTACCGTAGTAAACGCAGAAGTTTGGCAAACTTATCTACACCACCACGCTCATCTAAATTTCAAAAGCCCGGAGTTAGAAAGTGTGACTTCGGTGGATGGACTCAATTCTCAAATATTTCGTTTTGAAGCCTTTTTTCTGAAATATTTTTCTTACGATGTGGAAAATTCAGTGATTTTTCCATGTGTTTGTTTGGAACATATTTACGCACAAATTTTCATGTTTAACCATTTTCAATTTATTCAAGTCCTTTCACTTTAGTATTTCAAAAAATATAGAAAAGCCACTGTAGATTTTGAAGTGCCAACTATTACATTTTGCTTGTTACTTTCTAATGTCGTTCATCAGCAAAATTAACTATCTGGTCTGTACAAACCAGTCAATATGAATTGCTTTGGTCGGCATGAAAACGAGGCTGTACCTAAAACATTTTTCAAAAACCGGTATTTCATCGCAGTTTGATTCTGAAATTCTATCTTATAAATCTACAATTTATTTGCTTGAGCAATGTCTGAGAGAAAACATAGTATGCACAAGACTTCTGCCATTACTTTGGTCCACTGACTGCGATCCGAAACAGAAGACCTTTATGAGTACCATGCTTGCAGGTAGAGAAAAGTACCCATACCGAGTCCCTATTCCCGATTGCCCCCACAACATCAAGTCAGTGCATTCCGCTGAATTCTTGGATTGGATCGTCATTGACGGTTATCTCGTAAACGTAAAGCTACTCTTGTTATTGCGCAGAGAAGATGAGGGGATAAAGAAATGCGTTTCATTAAAAGCACTTCGAATTTTAGACCGCAGGGATGTCGAGACAGCACTGGAGATCCACCGAAAAGAGGTCCAGGATTCCATTCCAGACGAGAAAGTGGGCACTATATTAGTGCCCGCACTAGAATTCAAGCGCTAGAAGAAGAGTGGGCTATCTCTTTTAAGCTACCCGGTAGGATTGACATTCTACCCAAAACGCAGCAGGCTTTTTATAACTGATCGACTTCTTCAGGCAGTTTTCATCATTGACATGCACTGCCCTACGAATGTCACTTTAATCGCCGATGGTGGTGAGCCGGAGCACACTAATGGACGTGGAAGCAAGGCCAGATTTAAGAACCCAGCTGGCGTGGTGGTGAGGGAGGAGGAGCTTTACGTTTACAATCAAGGGAATAGTACCATTAGAGTGGTAAATATAAGATCGCTTTTCTTCCACGCTTCCAGGATTGGCCAAGAAGATCCAGACACCGAGGAAAGCCAAAGTGAGGAAGAGGATTTCGCCATAAGACGAATTCGCAAAGTGTCTGTGCACAATCTTTCCCCTGTTTCAGAGGAAAATGTACCTGATTTGGAATCGCCTTTTGCCATATGTGCAGCCACAAAAGATAACTTTGAACTTTATGTATCGGATTTTCGCCTTAGCAATGTTTTCACGATCAACAATGTTATGGAGGAGGAAACTAACTACATCGGGGAGTTAAAGGAACTGCTGTCATTTGACAGCTCTACTCTATAAATTTCGTTAGCCTTAACTCGCGACGAGCAGCACCTATTAGTAGGAGACGGAAATGGGTCAAATGTTAATGTATGTCAAGTACGCGGAGGATTGAAGACTAAAACAATTTCAAATACTCCAGGCCCAACAGGAATTGCAGTTACAGAAAGCGGGACAGTGTTTGTATCTTCTAGCAAAGAACACTCACTCTTTAGCTTGAAGGAAGGAGACTTATTTCGAGGAACTGAGATCACACATAAAGTCAGTGGAGGTAGTGTAGGCCACTGCGATGGTGTCAAAAGCCGGTGGAATATGCCAACTTCTCTGTGCGCCTACAGAAACACTGTTTTTATTTGTGACACCAGCAACAAATCAGTAAGGATACTGAAGTCAGCAAAGGCCCTTATCCCTCTGAAAAAAAAGCTTGCCCAGTTTGCCAATGTGTTTAAGATCGACGCGAAAGCAAAAAAAGAAGACCTACCAGGTACCTTTGAAGGTCATGTCAAGCATGTTGATGAAGTAGTTACGTTTCTCAATCACCACGAATATAAAGCTTTGAGAGCAGAGGCAAACGGAACACAAATGATCCCGACTTGACAGTTCCTCGAGCCACAAGACAGTCGTTCCCGTTGTGCTAGAATCACTTACCAGTCTTGTTAACACAGTGACAGAGATTGGACATGAACATCTTCTTGATAGAATCTGTTTTGAAGGTATGACGACATTGAGTGTGGAATGCTTTTTCAAAGGAATGAGAGCAGAGCACGACATGCCCACCGTGGCTAACTACGCTTTCAGAAGAGCTTGTTGCGTTGCCCAATTCATTTTATCCGGAGAAAATAATCAAGGGTGAGCCTCCGAATATTAAGAGACGACCAAGTAAGCAGTGGCAAATCAGCGAGGGAACAGGAAGTAAAGAGGAGGACGAAAGGCGAGAAGCCGTAATGCACGAGTTTGTCGGAGAATATGGAAAAGGTGTACGCCCACAAACGTCCCCTCAAAGACGAAAGAGTTGACTGGCACACTTCCATATGCCCTCAGTATGCGTCCCTCTGTCATCACAGCCTTATCGGAAGACTACCACGACGTAACAACAGCCTGCCAAATAGAAGATGCTAAGGTCGTACTGCAGGGTAGAACTGTGCGGGTGCAAACTGTTTACCAGAATAAGGATGTCGTTACTGTGAGACATAACCGCAGGAGAGAGATTTCGCCATTCTGGCTGGCTACTCTCTTGCAAGACGTTCAATTAGAAGTTGATGGAGGCAATTTTTTAGGAAAGAAAGTACAATTTCAGTGGCTGAACCAGACAAGTGACCTTCTTAGGTACGCTCCCGATGTCTGTGATCGGAACTCACCCAACTGCATTCTAACCCTAGTTTTGGGATTCACTGCCAAGGGTTCAAGCATCACTCAACGTCTGAGGAGGACGAGAGGCTCTGCAGGCTTGCTAATGGTGACCTGATGATGAAGATGATGGAGATGATGAAGATCAAAACTCCAGAGGATGAGAGAGCAGCTGGGGAGAGTGAAAGGGAGGTGTCGCTTCCAAGATTAGCAGGAGTGAGCTTATCAGGGCGACGGACCACACGTTTTCAGTTGTGATAAACTTTGAACAAAGTTATATATGGATATTTATGGGAGCCAGGAGAGGTCTATTTATAGGTCGAATGTTCGGCATTTAAACGTAAACTGCTTTCTTTGATATTTGGCATTTGGAATAACAAATTTAAGATTTCATAAGGCATCATATCCCAACTAGGATAAGATATAAGGATAAGAAAGAACATTTTTTAGAAAAGGAAATTGCGGCGGGCCATCTGAAACCTTATAGAATCATTGCTCTGAAGGATTCATAGCTGACGTAATACGACATGACTTGGCTAACCTTTTAAAGAAAAAAGGAAGTATAGAAAAGAGAATCTGTGATTCTTCAAAAATTACCGCGTAAATGAAGATCTTTCGCGATTTTTCAAAGGTTTAAGTATAGTGGAATTGGTTAAACACAGTTTTATGCGCAATCTCGTCGAACATCGTCGCCAATTACATCTAGGAAAACAAGCTTTTCTGTCCGCGATTTACTCGGAATGGTATTAAAATTATATTCCAGTTTAAATTTTTACCTCAAAACCATGGTTTTTGTTTAAAAGGAAAGTTTAAAAAGTAATTTGAGATGATAGTGAAATCTTTTCAAGCCGATTTCCTGGCAGTTCCAAGTCATTTTTATATTTAAAAAATTGGCCATCTTTTCCCAGTGGGAACAATGCTATGCTGTACAAGAAAAATTTTTAAGTCCAACAGCTATTTACAAATTAAAAATGATAAGTAATGATTTGAACTATTAGTTCTTTGTTACTGTTAAATCACTTGAAGAACCTCGAGGAACCTGTATGGAAGAAATGCCACCTCGCCTCTTCAGAGTTCCTAAAAAGATGTGGAATGAATGGACATTGAATTTAAGAGACGGACAGTCTCAACAGGTATTTATTTCTACAACAAAAATTTATCCCTTAGTTTGCTGTTATACATTTCTCATAAATATCAAATGTTGTTATGGAAATATGAATAAACAAACATGCATTCACAAACATGTCCTTCAATAGCGAAATCCACCATTGAAGTCACTCCTAGAAAACGAAATGCAAAAATTAGGGGCAAACCAGAAACTAAAATCTAGAATCTTTTGTGTTTTGGAGTTAGGAATCCAGCACCTGGAATGCGGAATCCACAGCGTGGCATTCAGAATCTAATACTGTCCTGGATTACCTTACATGTGGCAAATAGACGGTTCTATCCAGGTCTCGTGATCTTATACATGAAAACGAGGCAATTTAGTGTTGGCCATGTTTGTTCCATTGTTTGGTTTACCGTATTGTTATGCCTTGAATTTGAGGTTATTAAGATTTCTTCTTGACTTTTCATAGCTCTGTTCATCTACGACAAGATAATACGATAAGCCTGCTAAATTTTGTGTGGTTTAGATTTGAAAAATACCTGTGTGCAAATCTAGTATAACTGTAAGTAGAGTTATGTTACGGATGAGATTTTATCGCTGAGGTTCACTATGCTACCAAAGCTGACACGTAATTTCCTCCTCATGAATACAAATATTACTCAATTACAGAGTTATCGATATACAACAAAGCCAATATAGCTTTTGGTGCAAGAGATTTTTCAAGCAAATGGTTATTTAAGTGAAGTAATTCTCTCTACAGAATGAGAAAGCCATTCAGAAGAAGTTGCTTTCAGTTTGCCTCCTGCTAAGAGACAAAATATCAAAAAAGCTGGCAATCACACAGTGTAAGTCGTTCACAGCAACCTTTCTATCAAGTATAGTCAGACATGGCACTTAAGCAATCCATAAATTGTGACAACAAATCTACAGGAGGCCTAGTTGGGATGACCAAGAAGGACGGTGCTGTTGAACGTTGATTTCTGACAAACCATGAACGAGCTGCCATCACAAGATCGGTGAAAGGAATGTGCAATCTATATGATGAGCGGGTGGGTACCTACAAGGAAGCAACTACAAAGCGCATCAAGAGAGACCAGAAGGATGTTCAAGATCTTGTCATCTTAGGATGATGAAAATCCATTTGATCTAAAGGTAGATAAGGACACTGCTGACATCGAACCTCTTAGGAACATTGTGACTGGTGTCGTGCTACCTGAAAAAGTTGCAAATCGTCTCAGAAATGCATTGAGCATAGGGCATCGGGGAATGCTTAGGTTTATCACCTCAAGCTTAGACAGTGATAAAGTCAGCTTTGGGGAGCCTCTTTCCAAACTGACGATCGAGAAGTTCGAGACAACTATCAAGAGGTCTCTAATAGCGTCAAACGAGGAAGTCATTAATCTAAGCACAGATCAAGATTTATTTGGGCGACTGCTTGTTGTTGCCAAAAGAGAAATAAACCTTAAAGAAATCCTCAGTTACGAGTTATGCTGTGTCCCTGTCTCTCTTGTTCACCCTGATGGAATTGTACGTGAGACAACAAAAAGCTCACTGATGGCGATATTAGAGAAGGATATCGACTCTTCAGTCGGTTGCCTGTGTTAAGCAAGAAAAACAACGGTTCTCATTGATGCAATGGCACTGATTCAAACCCTTAAGTCTGCAGGAGCTGCAACATTTGAAGGAATGGCTGGTAAATATTGTGAAGTTATACCTCGGGTGTTAGGACAGAACGACAGCAACCGCGTAGACCTCATATTCGACCAGTACCACACACTATGGAGATAAAGATTCACACCAGAATACGTCAGTTCCAATGGGGGAGAATTCATGTCAAATCCAAAGAATACGTAGAGCCTAACCAACTTTCTTTCCCATTCTTTATCCGTTCTTTGCATGAGAACTATTATCACACTAACAAGTCGTTCTAGCAGGAGAATTCTCAGATGGTAGGGTGGCTTTTTGATCAATTATGGATATTCCTTCGATGTACCCTCGTCATGTTCCGATCATGAAGAAGCAGATACTCAAAATCTACTTTATTCCAAACATGCAGCCAACACCTATAAGAGAATTTTCATTCAGTTGCCCAACATTTCCTAGGTGTCGAATGTGAAAAGCTGTGGCTTAAAACAGGAGTAAAGGATAGGGTAGGATTTATTCTCATTTACTCTCTACAACCTAGCCCTGGTCCTCTCATATCCAAGTCCTTACCAGCCTACCATGCATCAACAGGTTGTGACACAACAAGTGCATTTTCTGGTATTGGTGAGAAGAAAGGAATAATGATGTGCAAATGGACAGCTCAGACTCCTCCGGTGATTCAGATATTGATGACTTTGTTGACATCTGAGCATTTCCTTACTGAAAAAACTGAGATCATGATTTAAGTCTTATCCCTCCGTGGCCTTGTTTTCGGGTTTAAGATTACGCGACCTAAATAAAAAGGTTTAAGAGTGATTGTCAGTAAAAATCAAAGAAATCGTGGCCACGGTCAAAAAATCGATTTCGCTCATACTTTGTCAGTTTGAAGGCCTAGGTAAGTAACTGAAGGATATGAGGTTAGTTTTTTGAAATATTCCATATAACGGCAGAAAACCACGAAAAACGGGCACCCTACCGGAAACTCGGATTTCACCTAGCGGAAACTCGAAATTTTACACTTTTCAGCTTCTCGCTACACAGACGTTTACATAGCTGTGAATCTTTCTTAAGTATAATTGAATACATTGATTCTTCCTTAGTCAAACCATCGGAATTATTTTTATCTCTGCTTATTTGTGAGCGAACTGAGACCCGATTAAGAGGACACACTTTTCTCATTTACGCGAAGGTGTAAAATAATCCAAACTCAGCGACGAAAAAAGCTGACCGGTAGTTCTTCAAATCTTCTGATATTGTAACCAAAGACAATTCAGTCATTGATTTTTAAGTCTACGGTTTTAAATCTTTAGGATCTAGTAGCACTTTTGCATGAACACCGATCAAAATTCGATAAAATTCCAATTGAGCGCCTTTGAAATCTACAACATCTACATAACCATGCACTATTGAATAAATTAACTCCTCGGCCAAAGTTTGTACATAAAACATGAGGGTTTTACTTTCTAAGCGGTTTTAACCTTTTAAAAATATATATTGATGTTAAATATTGATGTTAAATATTGTCTACACAGGTAAAACAAACTATAAAACACCAAAATTACCACGAGCTGAAATTAAATCTCACAGGCTCGCTCCCTAATCTGTGTCACGCACGAGCGACTTCGCTACAATTAGTACAGTAACAAACAGATATTTACATCTGTTAATTTACAATAAGTCTTATTTTAAAATATCTTACTCAAAGATGTGCCAGGTTCCCCAGTTAACTTGCTGAAGTAAAAATAAAAGAAAATATCATGATAGCAATTCAAACTGAAACGATAAGAATTGATTTTATTAAGAATGAGAAGCTTTATGCCGTTGATAGCCAATCAGAAGTACCTGTTCTCACGAAAATTGCATCGCTCTTTAAATAAATAAATAAAACTATCTTTATCTGTGAAACATTGCATCTAAAACCAGAGTTTATTGTCGGGGAACTTCATAGAACAGCGATGTCTTGCTCGTTCTTGAATATTGTTGGTGGGATTTGCGGTGCAGACAAACGCACAAGTTCTTCAACTTCCGTCACGCCTCTCACGCGGTGTAACAGGGATATCAAAAATCACAAAAAGTCGTTGAAATTTTCCGGAATTGAAACGGAGGTAGAATTAATTTTGGCGAGATGTGGATGTTTTCAAAAACCGGCGAATTTATCCAATATGACTATCTGTCCGGTTCATCGTGCCACTTTAGGTTTAGGTTGGCGAAGGACATGTAATCTTTGCACCATCCCGGAAGTTGTTTCTGGTCACTGCAAGGAGCTGAGGAAGGCACCCGCACTGGAAAAAGGAATAAATTTATTTCAATCCATGAAGATATTTGAGCTTTCAAAACAGCTCGTCCCTGTGGGCTCAGGTAAGCAACCAACTACTTGATGTTCTACCAAACAGAAACTGTCTCCAATGAATTATTTTTAGTCTATTCATTCTGATGACTTGAGATTATATGAAAGAATCATTTGTTTAAACGACGGAGAGAAATAAGTAAGGTTGATGAAGGACATTTCGTTACTTATCTCTTCATTCAGTTGTCCAATCCAATTTTTTTATAACAACCTTTATTTCATGCCTCTCATTTTTTTAGGGATTGCGCTTATATTAGTGTGTGCACTATATAGTGCCCTACCCACTTTGTCGCCAGGTATGTGAGTGAGTGAGTGAGTGAGTGAGTGAGTGCCGGTGTCCGTAAACAAACAGGTCCGCAGCGCGTGCACAGCACTACCCACATGTATACAATGAGTTCCTATTTTTTATCAGTCTCTCTCAGTTCGTACACAGGGTGTGATTGGTCAATTTTGCGCGGCCCACTAAACTTCAACTAGTTTCCATTCCCGCGCGCCCGATTGACCTCAGAGACATAATGAATATCTTACTAACCTCGTTTCACGGTCTGTAACTTACAGTACGCACCTGGAATTCGGTTAGTAGGGGTTAATTTACTTTGTTTAAAACATTTCAATTTCGTTTCGCAAAAAGCCACTTGAGAAAGATATAAACAATAAACAAAAAAAAAGGATAGTCTAATCACAATGCTACTCCCCCCTTCTTCTCACCTCTTATCGCGCAGTCAACTTTCGATTGTTATTTTATTCTGTGGGTCGACAAAACTTCAGACTTTTGTGTTTAAAAATACGCGCCTTTCGGTAATTTCGGAGTTTTGACGGGAGTTTGACTATGTTTTTTCTAAAGGAATTTGCGTAAAATGCAGAAAGATGCTTAGTGTGTATAAGGAAAGAGCACCTAAGAAATGCCAGATGACCGCTGAAGTTTCAGAGATCGCCGAAACCTTGAACAAGTTAAACCTGGTGAGTATATGCACATGCTTTATTATATGATATGAAATACCGGTGGCAAGACACTTTCCCAGTTATATCGCTTATCAGAGACCTTATAGTCTTTCTGTCATGTCAGCCCGTCTCTAAACGTTTTTTCAGGCCCCCAATAAGCATTCATCCTTTCACTTCACAAAGTCATACAAACTCACTTTCCAAAATCATTATGACGTCGTTTACGTCTTGATCTATTCCCCACACTTTAAAGTATATTTAAGGTCTTTTTTTTAATTTTTATTTTATTTGCCGGGGGGGGGGTGGGTGGGAGGCAGGCGAGGGGGCAGGAGAGAGGAGGATGTAGATTGGATGGGTGGCCAACCCTCTCCATTGTGTATCTGCAGAAGTAAGAAATTTGTACATCAAAACCTAAATACGTTATATTACACCATTTGAAATCTAAAAAAGCATGTGTCGAGGACTGTTAAATTACTTGTCCTATGATATGTGTCCATGGCAGCCGAAATTAGACAGCTCTTAATTAGAATTTCGTTAATTTACAGTTTAACTGGAAAACTTGGTAATCCAGAGTCGGAAGCAGGGTTCGTGAATGATATAAGGAAGTCATAGGTGTTTTAACACTAACTTTACTAGAAATGTTGAACTGGCCCACGAATCGTGGGCGAATCTTTTGTTCATTGTATATAGAAAATATTTTAACTTTTTCGCACTACAGGTCGATCATGAAGCTGACACTGATATTTCCCTTCCTGTACCGATCACTGATATTGAATGCAAAGAAGGTAGATCTAAACGAGAGAGCCTTTACGTGCCAGACGACGATTCGCAAGAAAGCAAAGATGACATAAACTATGTGCAAGGTGAATCCCTGAAACAGCTCAATCGCTTTCTACAGCTTCGTGAGACCAGCCCAGTCCGCCACGTACTATCAGTACCATGGAATGTAGCTCAAAGCCGTACTAAACGCTGTTATTTGAGAAAAGCTGAACAGTGTGCTTCAGCAGTAATGGAAGTCCTTGCTCCTCAAGATTCGAATTGCTTGTGGAGGGAATTATGTGAGCGCGAAGTGAATCGAAGAACAACTGGCGGGAAAAGTTGTAAGGAAGTGGAGCTTCTTCAAGTGTTTGCCGAGAGTTATTTGAACGCTTAACACTGGAGTACCCGTCGGAAAATACTCTCAATCCTGGCTGACAAGTTGTCTTTCAAAGAGGTGCAAGAATTTATCCCAACCCTGACAAGTTACCGCTTTGACATAGCGCGACACCACACCCTGCTTCATGGAAGAGCAGAACTGATTCCTCGCCAAGAAAACAGGAGAATGAAAGTTGACCAAGGAAAATTGGAAGATTTCATTTCATTTATCACAAGTTCACATGTGATTCAAGATGTTCCATTTGGCGAAAGGCTTTTGAAGTTATCAACCGGTGAGGTTATTAAAACACCAAATGTAATCAGAATGATGATTCCGGAGCGTATTGTTCAACAGTACCAACAATATTGCAGTGAAAGAGGTTTTGAGCCCATGAGCAGGCGAACACTGCATAGAGTGCTAGATGAGTGTTCTGCGTCTGTTAGGAAGTCTTTTCAAGGACTTGATAACTTTTCATCTCAAGGAGCAGAGGCATTTGATGACCTGGACAAAGTGGTCGATAAACTGGTTGATTGCGGAAAAACAGAAGTATGGGCCAGGGAAATGAAGCAACAGTTACGCTCATCAAAGCAATACCTGAAAAGTGACTCTAAGGTATTTGATTTATTTCATTACACAGTTTGTTATGAAGTACTTCAAAAGAAAGGCGCAAAACTGACAGAAAGTTGATGCAACAACACAGGCAAATTATTTTCCTAAAGTTCAAATCTTTGAAAATGCATAATATTGATACTTGAACTAGTTCCAGGTCCTCTCGTGCGTAACTAAGGAAGGAATTATTGTCGATAACCTGTAAGTTATATTTATACATTTTGCAAACAAAGGGGGACCGTCGGCCTTTTCAATGTAATTGTTTTATAGAAATAGTAGTTAAGACCAGGTCGATATAATTACTGTATTTCCTCCGCTAAGTGCCCGGGCGCTGGATCGAGTCAGGAAGGGGCTCCTAATATAGAGGTTGGGCGCTTGTTCCAAGGGCGATTTACTTAAGAGGAGCTCGCTTATTGGAGGAAATGCGGTGATTGAAATTGTTTACGTTTTTGTTGTCTTCGGCTTGTTTCAGGTCCATGTGGTTGAGTCTTCGAGCATTGCTGATCATTGTAGGACTTACGCCTTAAGTGACTCAACAGACTCTGACTTCCAAGGCCACTGCAGTCATTCACACAACGAAACATGTGCACAGTGTTGCCAGCTGCAAGAAGTTCTAAGCATCTTGGAGAGTGAGTGTTCAAGTGCAGTTTGTAACGAGGAGCAGAGATCGGACATGCTACACGCTGTTAAGCAGGCCAGAAATAATATCATGAGCTGGAAAGCCCACCAGTTGCGCTCCGTTCACCAAGATCAGGTCAAATGTTCTGTTCTAGCTAAAATGAAGAGCAAATGCGACGTGTTACTAGTGCAGGATTGGGCAATGAAATTTATGCCACGAAAATTTCGAGAGCCGCAATCAGACTGGTTTGCTAAGCGCGGTTTACCATGGCACATAACAGTTGCTATTAGGAAGTCGGAAGAAGGCGAGCAGTTTGAGTCTCAAACATTCGTACATGTCTTTCAGAACTGTTTACAAGACAGTGCTGTAGTGGTATCGATAATGCAGGATTGTCTTGTTTCGCTGAAGAAGGAAATGCCGGAATTACAAAGGGCGTTTTATAAACAAGACAATGCCGGCTGTTACCACAGTGGATACACTATCGTTTCAGCAAAATTTGCAGGCGACATTGCTGGCGTGGGCGTTGAACGGAACGACTTTTTCGATCCTCAAGGTGGAAAAGGAATATGCGACCGCCAAGCAGTGACTATTAAAGGAGACATTGGAAGATATGTAAACGAGGGCAATGATGTGACAACAGCAATTCAGCTCAAAACAGCCATAGAGTCTGGTCCAGGATCTTGCGCTAAGGCTAGTTATGTTACATTCAACCCGTCAAGCACTCAGCACGTCAAATGGGATGGTGTAAGCTCACTCAACAACTTCAAGTATGAGGAGAACGGAATACGAGCGTGGAGGGCATTTAATGTGGGTCCTGGAAAGTTGCTACCGTGGTCTCAGTTTTGTAATATATTAAGTACCCTCTAGGGTTACTGTGTATGTACCCAGAATACATTGCTGGAATAAAGTTGTGTTGAAGCGGCCATGTTGTTTGACCTCGTGGGTTTATATCACTAGCAATATATTACATTTTGGCGACGAGGATCGGTCGTTTTTCCACGTCATTCAAAAGTGCAAGGTCTTTGGACAACGCTGTGTGTGTTGTGGCATAGAAGATGGCCAGCACTAGTGCGAGTGGATTATTTGGACGTGTTGGCGAGTTCAACGTCGCACGTGAAACGTTTAGTGCCTACGTCGAGAGGATGGAAATGTTCCTTACAGCCAACAACATTGTAACGACAACAGGAGAGGGAAGCGTTGCCACCAACCTTGTGCTAGTGAACAGGAAACGTGCCATTTTCCTGACAGAAGTGGGGCCGGAGGTATACACAACCCTCAGCAACTTATTGGCGCCCACTAAACCGGAGGACGTATCATTCACTAACATTGTGGAAGTCTTGGAGAAACACTACAACCTGAAGCCCCTGGAAATCGCACAAATTTTTCACTTTGGCACGCGAAATCAAAAATCCGAAGAATCAGTTAGCGATTATGTGCTGGCTTTGAAGAGATTGGCGGTCCACTGTAATTATGGTGAATTCCTCAATCGGGCGTTACGTGACCGATTCGTATGCGGACTGAACAATCCGAAGATACAAAACAAACTACTGAACACAGATGACCTCACATTTGAAAAGGCTTGCAGTATTGCCAAGACCATGGAGATGGCAGACAGGAACACCCAAGAATTTCACCCTTCACGCAGTGAAACTGTTCAAGTAAACAGGTTGACAGAACAAGGAAGTAAAAACACTGAAAAGAAGAACACTGAACAATTGTCATGTCCTAGGTGTGGGGGTAATCATTCAGGTCAGTCTTGTAAATTTAAGTCAGCAAAATGCTACAAGTGCTCCAAGATTGGGCATTTAGCTTCTGTTTGTCGCAGTAAGGATGAAAAGAAAAAGGGTAAAATTCATAGTGTACAGGCTTCAGAATCAGGCAATGATGAGTGTGAGGATGAGGAATTAGGAATTTATTATCTGAATTCGCTTGACCAAAACAAGCCTAATTGCAATAGGTACACTGTAGAAATGGAAATCAATGGTAAACTGTGTATGATGGAGTTAGACACAACTGCAGATTTCTCAATAATGAGTAGAAGTGAATATCTAGAGAGGTTTGCAGACAAGCCTCTGTCTCCTTCTAAAGTAACACTTAAGACATACACGGGTGAATTACTTGATGTGTCAGGGGAAATGCAGTGTGGCATAGTGTATAAGGGTAAACAATACTCTCTACCCATTCTTGTAGCCAATTATGATGCAAAACCTACTTTACTTGGTAAAAACTGGCTGCGGCACATTAAGTTTGAGTGGGGTGAGATATTTTGTATTCCCAAGGGAGACCCTAGGAGTGCTGATGGTCAACTGAATGAGTTGCTATGTAAACATAGCGAATTGTTTACTGAGAGTTACAAAGGTATGACGGGCCTTGAGGCCCATATTACTATGAGAGGCGATGCAAAACCTGTATTCGTGAAAGCGCGTAGGGTTCCATACGCTTTAAAAGAGCAAGTCGAAAAAGAGTTAGACAAACTAGAAAAGCATGGTGTTATTAAGAAAGTTGACAGGTCACTTTGGGCTAGCCCAATTGTGGTAGTGCCAAAGGCTGATAACACTGTCAGAATATGTGGAGACTACAAATCCGCTATCAATCAGTCAGTTGAAGATGAGCAATATGTTTTACCTACTACTCAGGATTTGTATGCTGCTCTGGTTGGCTCCAAGGTATTTAGTAAGCTTGATCTATCACATGCCTATGCCCAGCTGAATGTTGACAAAGAAAGTCAAGAGTACTTGACAATTACCACTCATAAAGGCCTTTATTCCTACCAGAAATTGCCCTATGGGGTCAAGTCATCCCCAAAAATCTTTCAAGCAAAAATGGATCCAGGGTTAAGCAAGGTACTTGATTGGGTCATGGTGGGGTGGCCAGAGGTTTGTGATGGAGATTTAAAACCCTATTACACCCGTCGACATGAACTTTCTTGCGAACAAAATTGCATTCTCTGGGGTTCCAGGGTGATCATTCCCCCAGTATTTAGGGAAAAGATGTTGGAGGAGTTGCATTGGGAGCACCCAGGCATTTGTGCAATGAAAGCAATAGCACGCACCTGTGTTTGGTGGCCCAAGATGGATGAGGAAATTGAACAAAAGATTAAACTATGCTCGGTGTGTCAGGATGTGCGGACCTCTCCACCTTGTGCCCCATTGATACCCTGGAAATGGGCCACGTGACCCTTTCAGCGTACTCATGTTGATTTTTGTCAGAAAGGGAGTGATTTTTTTTTTGTGGTGGTTGATAGTTTTTCAAAATGGATAGAGGTTAAGCACATGACCTCAATCACCACAGAGAAAACCATAAATGAGTTGCGTCTTATATTTGCCCAACATGGTTTGCCCGAGGAGTTGGTATCAGATAATGGGCCACAATTTGTTTCAAGTGAGTTTGCTGAGTTTATGTATAAAAATGGC
>NC_089323.1:9184165-9189165 GCF_036669915.1 Pocillopora verrucosa
CTAAGGAAGAATCAATGTATTCAATTATACTTAAGAAAGATTCACAGCCATGTAAACGTCTGTGTAGCGAGAAGCTGAAAAGTGTAAAATTTCAAGTTTCCGCTAGGTGAAATCCGAGCTTCCGGTAGGGTGACCGTTTTTCGTGGTTTTCTGCCGTTATATGGAATATTTCAAAAAACTAACCTCATATCCTTCAGTTACTTACCTAGGCCTTCAAACTGACAAAGTATGAGCGCAATCGATTTTTTGACCGTGGCCACGTTTTTTGAATTTTCCTTGATTTTTACTGACATTTACTTTTAATACTTCTAAGGTATTGCTGATGGACTAAACCAACTGAAGAACACTTAATTTGCAAGATAAACGTGATTAAGTTTGTTCTGAATTAAATGACAATTGATCGTCACTGGATAAAAGACAGATTTCATACTTGATGAGGTCACGTGATGGATCATATGAAATCAGAAAAGCGCTTTTTTGGTTTTTTCAAAAGGTCTTAGTTCTAATATTCAAACGTGGGTGACCTCTCCCAAACGTGAGTTACACTTGATTTAAAATTTAACTCGTTAATCATCATGTGCAAGAAGAGGAATTACAATTGAAGCATGAAGGGCTTAACTACCAAAAGCAGTGAGATGAAGCAAAATTATGCTTCGATCCACAAAAATAGCAACTTCAACTCGAAATTGAGATTGCCAAGTTGGACGCTGAAGAACAAGCGTATGCCAGGACCTCGCAACTTCGTTGAAAGCTTCTCATGATCATTCACCAAAACAAGTACCAAAGGGCGAAAGTATCTGGACAAGTTCATCAGACAACTCCAATGGTCACTCAACCTGGTATTAAAATTAACCCCCTTTCATCTCACACGACTCCGTGGCTCCCGGCAAATCTACCAAAGTTCGGGCTCAGCGAGCATCAAGAGCAAGAGGGAAGCCTATCCCTAAGTCATTCTGCAGTCGAAAAATTCAGACCGGATATGAGAAAAATTCAGACCGGATATGATGGATATCTAGCAGCATCAACAACACCACAATGAGCAACTCATGCACATGCAGCAATATTGCGATCAACAGTTGCAACAACTACTAGGGCAACATCAGCATCTGTCCCTTACCCATGCTGAAGAACAGACGGAGATCCTGTTAATTACTGCAATTTTATCCGCTCCTTTGAAAATTTGATCGAGGCCAAGACAAAAAACAGCAGCACAAGACTGTACTATCTCATGCAGCACACTTTTGGTGATGTGCAAGAGCTCATGTGAAGCTGTCTATCAATGCAGCCAGAAGAAAGTATTCAGGAATCACGGAAGCTTTTGAAAACAAGATATGGCCAGAACTATAAAACTTCTATTGCCTATGTCAAGCGCGTTACAAATGGGCCTTCGATAACATACGAAGACAGCCAAGTATTACAAAAGTTTTCTGTCCATCTCATGAGCTGCAAAAACACCTCGAAGGAGATTGGATGCCTCAATAATGTCGAGACTCCAGACAGTTTACAGAGGCTGATAGAAAGGCTTCCTTTTCAACTAAGGCAAAGATGGCACGATGTTGCTGATGACATCACTAGTAACAAGCAGAGAGAAATCACGTTGGAGGATATTTCAAGATTTTTGGAATCGAAGGCCAGGGCCCTAGATCCCCCAATATTCGGATACATCAACAGCAATCTATAAAGCAAAGGAAAAGATTCCAAAAATCACAAGCCACGAGAGAGCAAAACCTTTGGTATTCAGGGAGATGTACTCAGCTATACCATTGGCTATTGTAATAAGAATTCTCCAGCTGCAGCTGATCTGACAAAATCGACACCAAAGTGCCATTTATGCAATAGTGACCACTGGTTGACACACTGTCGTGAGTGAGTGTCGTGTCGTGAGCAAAGAAAGGTCTTTGCAGGAATTGTTTCCTATCTGGTCACATCGTTTGGTCCTCCCCAAAGAATAGCTACTGCAAAATTCCTCTTGTCCTACAAAGAACTCGACATTCCTTCATCCAAAGGTACCAGATCGTAACATTGGGAGCCTTCCTTCTAATGAAAACCAGAACAGCAAAGACGACAGAAGAACAGCAGAAGTCAACAATGGCAATGCAAATAACAGCTACGTCAACAGCGATAGTTGCTGTGGCCTGAATAGATCCAGCCTTTCAATGACCAGTCTTCCCATTGTCCCTGTAAAGGTTAAAGCCAGTGGTTCAGACACTCCAGTTTTGACATGCCTTCTTAGACTGGGGATCAAACAAAACATTCTACAGCCATCAGCTCATGGAAAAGTTAGCTGTCGAAGGCAAGAAAACCTCCCTCTCTTTGACTACCTTGGAGAAGCAAAAAAAGCATAACCGAATGCTGGGTTTTCAAGCTGAAGGTGTTCAACTTGGATGAACACAATTTTTTTGAGCTCCCCAATGTCTTCTCAACCCTAAAGCTACCAGTTAGTGAAGAAAGCATCCATCAAAAAGAGGATGCGAACATGTACCCTAACCTTAAAGATATCCTGCTTCCTAAGATTGATGCTTGCATTGGCCTGCTGATTGGAAACGATGTCCCAAAAGCCCTAGAACCCAAGGAAATAAGAGAATGCACAGAACAAGGCCCATATGCGATATGAACTATGTTTGGGTGGATGATAAAGAGCCCTTTGGAGCGGAAGGGCAATTATCTTCACACCACGAACTTCATCAGAGCTGATGACGAACTAAGCCAACAATTTGCAAAGTTCTGTATCTTGAAGTTCAGCAACTACATCTACGACAATGATCACGCTCTGAGCATCATGGAGCAATCTGTAACGCTTAAGGAAGGACATTGCAAAGTACCCTTACCATGGAGGAACACCCTACCTTACTTTCTGCATAACCAACCATTAGTGGAACACCGCTTGAAACTGTGATGAAAGACTGCTGAAAGACCAAGAACTTCTCTTGAAGTATTCTTCATTCATGGATGACCTGGTGTGGAACGACAACGCTCGCAAGGTACCACGGGACCAGCTGGATCATCCTGTCAGTGCTTTGTGGTATCTACCTCATCACCCTGTTCTCGATCCAAACAAGCCAGACAAAATCCGCGTCATGTTTGATTGTACGGCAAAACACCAGGGAACATCACTAAACAACCAACTCCTTCAGGGACCTGACTTAACGAACAACTTGATTGGTATCCTGACACACTTTGAACAAGAGCCTGTCACTCTCATGGCCGGTCGATGTTTCACCAAGTCTGTGCCAATCCTCATGACTATGATGCCCTACTCTTCGGCACCACATTGTCACCAAGCTGTGCAAACTTCGGTCTTTGGTGAACCGCAAAGGACAATCAGCGGGAATTCAGGAAGGAAGCAGTTGACAGCATCAAAGACAACTTCTACATCAATGACTGCCTTAAGTCAGTCTCATCGGAAAATAAGGCCATTGTATTGGAGAAGGAGTTCTGTCAACTACTCTCTAAAGGAGGATTTCCCTTGACTAAATGGATCTCTAACTTGTGAAAAATCACTGAGTCCAACTTGAGGACAGGATCTGTGAAAGATGAGGAATCTTATCTGTGGTCAGCTCCGTCTATGACCCATAAGGGTTTCCAGCTCCATTCACCCTGCCAGGTGATGATCGGAAAGAACAATTCCTTTCTATCTTGGTGTAGGCAAAGAAATCCAGATATTTTTGTTAATGGTTGCCCTTGTCATCTGGTGCACATAGCTGCCAGTAATGGTCACGACTCTTTTGCAAAAGTAATTGGTGCGAACATTGAAGATTTGCACATTGATCTCTACTACCGGTTTGAAAGAAGCACTAAGAGAAAAGGGGTATTACTTGAGTACATGGAGCTTTGTGGACATGAGTATGCCAAAATATTGAAACATGTGTCAACAAGGTGGCTGTCACTGGAAAGGTGTGTGCGGCGAACACTTGAAAAGTACAGTGGACTCAAGTCGTACTTTCTAAGTGAAGAGTTTGCTGACCAAAGATTTTCAAGGCTGCGAGATGCTTTCACTAATCCTCTAACAGAAGTTGCTCTACTATTTTACCATGCATCAATTCTACTTTTCAACAACTTCAACAAACTGTTGCAATCTGAGGAGCCTATCATTCACATGCTTCTTGATTCCACCATACAACTGGCACGGTCTCTGGCCAATAGGATCATTAAGCCACAAGTTCTAAAGGATACACCAGTTACAGAACTGAATATGGATGATCCACAGTTTTATAAGCCAGAGCATTCAATCTTTATGGGGGTTACCACAAAGTTCAAGCTTCAAAAACTTCTCAATGATGGAGACATTAGTGAGAGGCAACATTCCCGGGTATTTAAAGCAGCCCAAGCCTATTTTAAGGACTCCCTCAGTTACATTTTGACAAAATTTCCACTGTCAAACGAACTAATTATGAAAGCAGGATGGATTGATGTAGGAAGCAGAATAGATTCAAAGTGGGAGAGCGTGGAATTTTTCATAAACAGACTTAAAGCTATTTTTCAACAATTGCCTGTTGACAAGCTTTATGACGAGTTCTGTGACTACCAGACACTCCCTGATGAATGTTTTCGGGATGATGTGCTGAAGCTAAAGTTATTGACAGAGAAGAGGATGGAGAGGTGCTTTTTCAGTACAGAGTGGATGTCTTGTGGTGGCATATTGCTCAGCTTGTCATCCCCGGCACAACTGCTAAACGATTCAAACATTTGCCAAAAGTAGCAGGACTTGTTTTAGTCTTGCCCCATAGTAATGCTGGAGAGGAACGACTGTTCAGTATTGTGAGGAAAAACAAGACTGAGAGCAGAGCATTGATGAAGCTGGAGGGTACACTGTCAAGTTTGCTGGCCATGAAGCTGCAGTATCCAGAGCAGACTGTACCGTGCCACATGTGGAGTCCTACAAAAGAACTGTTGGACAGTTCCAAAAAGGCAGCTACTGCATATAATACTGAGCACTGAGTTCAGCTCAGTGCTCACACACTGGCTGGACTTAAGCTGTGAAATAAAGTTTATTTCTATGT
>NC_089323.1:9194165-9206665 GCF_036669915.1 Pocillopora verrucosa
TCTCGCATTTCATTTCGTGAGATGGTCGATTATACATGGGACCAGGGAGAGTAAGATTTCATGGGGAGGTGGAGGTTTCTTTCGATTCTCGTATTTCGTGTACGTGACATGTTGTCGTTTCGCCTTAAGAAATTTATGCCTCGTTTTAGATGGTTTTAGTTAGTTTGCGAGTGGCTGTAGATGTTTTTGAGGTGGTTGTAGGTCATTGTTGAAATTTTTGAGGTGGTTGTAGATGATTGTAAGTGGTTTTAGGTCGTTCCATGTATTAGTACTTACCACGTTTTGACGCTGTTCTCACGCTGGTTATTCTTGCAGAAGTGAAAACAACTTCACTAGTCCTGTTTTTCATGACATTGTATCACTTTTACTAAAAATTTAAATCCTGGATTGATTTAAGATTTTGCGTCCTGATAATTTCATTCGACTCAGCTCAAGCACCACGCTTTACAGAGCTAAAAATAACTTTCTCAACCTTACTCACAAACATAATTTCAAAACATGAAATGGATATAAGTCAATCTTGTTTCTGATCACAAACTGATACAATTTAAACACCCGGTATAGGAATTATAAATTATGCTGTATCTGAACATTTTAAAACATTTTTATCACTACTGTAATTGCGGCAAGTATAAAGATCTCCCACGTGTGGAGCTAAAAATAACTTTTACACTCTATGTTCTTCCTGCTTTTGACCACGAAATCCGAGAAAGTCTGAAGGTTAGGGCCGGGTCGCACTAGAGCGAATTTTAGCCAATTTTGTTTGCATAATTAATAAATCTGTCATCAAGTAACGTAAAATAAGTGCGACCCCTAGTTTCAAAAACTCGCCAATTTTTGCGGATTGCCAAATTTTCGCCAATCTTCAAAGAAGCCGAAGTGCTGCCTCGGAAGCTTCCAAATTTTGGCGAAGCCAACAATTTTGTTTGTTTAACCATTGAGCTGTCATTTTTCTTCAAACATACTTGGATCAAGTTATGGTGGGAAAAATTACTTTGTTCGGCTAGTGCAGGTTAGCACGTACGATTTCGGGACAAAATTATTTTTTCCCGGTCTATCTGACCCTTCTTTCTATGGTTTTTTACAATGGAAACACGGAATACGAGCGGCATTTTTTTGGAAATGCCTATGACTCCTACCCTGGATCCGGCTACCGGCACCAATTCAGTAGCGAAGAGACGGCGGCAAGACAATCTCCGTCCCTTGCAAGTATGGAAGCAAGTCAGTCTCCTTCACTCGCTTCCATTCCAAGTGTTGAAAGCAGTAACAGCGGTGGAAACAACAACACAAATGACAGCAAAGGAAAAAAGAAAGTAAAGCACGAGACGTGGTCACAAGCAGAGCAAAAACTGCTGGTCCAATTATGGGCCGAAAACCACGAATTGTTAGAAAGCAGAGGGCCCGAACCGCATGGAGGAAAATCTCGGAAGAGTTGAACCCTCGTCTAGAGTCCAACAAGACCGTGGAAAAGTGTATGAAAAAAATTACATACCTAATTGAGAAATATAAAGATGCGAAGGAGCGAAACCGGAAACAGACTGGGGGCACAAGAAGGCAAAGCATATTTTACAACGAGATCGACGCTATCTTGGGATGTCGAGATATCGTTACATTACGAAACGTGTCTGAAGCAGGGACCAGTGGAGGTTCAAGTCCACTGAACATATCACACAGCAGCAGTGCTGACTCCCCAGCTGGTTCGGATGATTTAGATGCCCAGCCCGACAAGAATGAGCTAAGTCAAGGAGACCCAAAGAAGAAAGATGTGCACGATGCGAGGACCGATAGGAAGAGACAGTCTAAACAGTCGAGGAAAAGGAATCGAGCAGCCGTCGAAGAAGGTGAAGAGGAAGAAAGAAGAGAATTGCTTGAAAGTATGGACGACTTCAAAAAAGCGGAGAAAATTTAAGCAACTTTATGGAAACCTTCTCAGGAACCCAAAAACAACAGATGGCTATGATGGGTCAGTTTATTGGGGCTATGACCCAGTTTATGAGTAAGAACACTGAATCGTCTCCTCCCAAATGAACGGTTAAATGCATTTGACATAACCCAATTTTTTTAGCCAGAAATTGACTGTGTTTGAAATGTTCTTGTTCGATAACAATGTCATTTATTTTAAGCAATTTAAAATAATTTTGCGATGTATGTGCAAATTGCGTGACCTAGTGCATGTAACGCAATTTCCAAGTTATGTTTATGTCGTAGCACAAATATGATAAAAGTTTAGCAAGAATCATGATTACGATTTAACATTTGAAATCAAGAGACGTTAATGCTAAATGAAAAACTGAAACAATATAAACATGGTAGAGCGAAAGATACAATGGACACAAAATAAAGTTAGAGAAATTCCTTGAGGATGTCTCTTATCTCCCCTCCATCCCTAACAACATCTTCGTTGTCATCATCACGGCAGTGGTGATCTGGATTTCCGTCGTCATCCCAATCGTCCCCCATTTTTATACAGAAATTGTGTAGGACAGCACATGCGACAGCGATCGAGACAGAGAATTTAATGTCACTACTACGCTTCCCGATTGAGCGTGGCGCGAGGCAATTTTGACGCCCAAGTTTTACTGTTAAAACCGTGATGTTGTCATTGGTGACAGCGCTTGTTTCCATTGGAAACATCTTGCGGTATTGACGTCATCAGTGTTCAGCTACCGCGAGTTCCCGCTAAAATGTATGAATGTTTAGTCGAGTTACTTCTCAGCTGGTAGTTTGAATGTCAAATTGTCAACATGCTTCAGTTGAAAGTCTTTTACAAGCGGTTGAAGAACATGAATTAAAATCACAGCGACTGCATGCCAAAGAAAGATTTGTGAACCCGCAAAAGCACATTTTAGAGGATAAATATGCTATTAGATTTCCTAGACGTAGTCCATCAACTGCAAGAGCGTGTTCGTCTTCTTCCTTTCCCGGTTCATCATTGCTGTCAGCAGAAGAAGAAAGTGATTTTAGAATGGCAGTTCTTCGACATAGTCCATCAACTGCAAGTTCATCTTTTAATTTTTCCGGCACACCGTTCCTGTCAGCAGAAGAAGAAAGTGATTTTAGAATGGCAGTTCGTCTGCAAGCCGAATTAAACAACCAAACATTGTGCGGTGGATCGAGAGCGGATTGTGTAACCTTCCGTGAAGGAAATGAAGAAAGTAACTATTGTGGCATGTTTGTACCGGCCAGGGCTGGAAAGCACCTACGTCTGAGCCTGAATCATCAGCTCAGAGAGAAGAAGAAGCGGTGAATGCTCTCGTGCAACTTCAAAGAAATAACATACCAGAGAACACGCATTGACAATTGACATGTTTACATATGTTTCATGTTTACATTTATGCAATAGATCGTAGATCTTGTTTTACACTTTTCGATCCAGTTGTGAAAGTTGCATGATATTTGTGGTTTTATGTGTAATAAAAGTTTCAATAGTTCAAGTTCTATTTACACCGAAAACCGTTTACTGTGAGAAATAATGGAAGCCCGTTCAAAAAAAAATTTTCTCACGCGTGGACAGGTTTCTATTTTTAGCAATACGTTCTTTGCGCCGACACTTAAGTTAGATGTACTATGTGAAGACTGTAAAGAAGTAGCCACTTCTTAATCAGATGTTTGGCCTAATTTTTGAGGCAATTATTGATTTAGCAAGGAATAATGACTGGCGTCAGTATGTGTGTGCGAGTGTGTGCACAAATTGTTGAGTTTGAATATATATTCTGCATCCATTTAATTTAAACCCTTTAATAAAGTTGTCGTTGTTGTTGTAAGATAAATGTGTCAATATATTATTACAAAAATGCAATGCATGCAACTAAAGCGAACATTGAAATTATAGAAGGCTTTTAGTCAGTCATACACTCGTGTTTGACAAGGGTTGAAAAACAGAATTCACCAGAATATTTATAGTTTATACAGCATATGGAGCTAACAACTCTGCGGAAACAGAGAAACACTTTTTCTCTTGCTAAGTATTAATGTAGGACGTATGTCTAAAAAAAGTCGCCATATCATGTGATGTTATGTGGTCTACAGCTTCAGAAGCAGCAATTTCAATGTTTTCATTTGTTAGATCCCAAAGATGATAACGCATCACGCTCCTCATTTTGTTAAAAACGAACTCTGCTGGATTAAAATCCGGAGAATAAGTTGGTGTGTAGACAAGCTCAATGTTTCTCTCATTTAACCATTCTTGTAATGCTTCCCCGCCAGCAAAATGGTGAGTAGCGCAGTTATCCATCACAACAATGTCCCCTACTTCAAGCGCGAGTCTTGCAGTTTCTATGTTGGCTGCACTTCCTGCTTCACCGAAGAAGCGAAGAAATTCTAAAGTATCTGATGCACCATGTACTGTGTTCATATATTTTATCCCATGTAGCCCAGCTAATAGGTTAACTGTTATGTTAGGTGAACTGTGATAATGCATCTTTCTCCAACTGGTGCATGACCATATAATTGTTTACCATGAAATGGTAACTTTAAACCACATTCATCAAAGAATTTGAGCTTAAAAGGATCTTTGGCATGGAGATAATCTATGAACATTTGAGTGTAGGCCATATTCTCCACAGTAAATCTTTCTTCGGCAACATTGCTGATTTTTTCCATGAATATTTTAAACCAGACAACATATTATTGTTGAAGGCGCGTGAAATTGCCGACCTTGAAGTTCCCTTTGGAATGTCACCAAATTCAGTTAATCCATCGTAAATTTCTCTCAGTGATAAAGTTGGCCTTTCTCTTTTGATAGTTTCAATCAACTGCAAGTGACCTGGAGTTAAATTACTGTTTTTTCCTCCTCCGTGCTGGCGTGGCTCATTGGTACGCTCCATATGGAAGTTTGCCATATACGTTTGCCACATCTTAAATTTGCCTGGAAAGTAGCCAGTGTTGATATCCCCATTATTTAAGTAATTTGAGACCTGGTTTCACGAGAAATGTAATACCTCGGATGAATTCAACAGCAGTCTCTGTCAGTCAGCCGAACAACGGGGATCGTAAGGTAAACAACGAGGAACTTCAGTAGAACTAACTTGCCATTCAGTCCTCGACGTCGCCAGCCTCTAACAGTTCTATTCAAACTCGGCTTGCCACTCTCTTTCCGACAATTGGTTCGAACCGAGCTAGTGGGAAAAGCACTAGTAGAAGACCAGCAAGGTCAAAGCAGACCATTAAGTCGACCAAAGGCCGCCCACCCAAGACACTTGTTTACAAGGATCTAGTCCTTATTCCCAGTCCCAAGATCAACAAAGTGCCTACACATACAACCCGACTTCAGTTAGAATAGAGAGAACTTGTCTGCCACGAGTTTCCCTTTGACAAGAGCTGGGATGCACATTCCCTCAAAGCAGCTATATTGAATCGATGTCCAAAGCTTTTGCTATTTGAATATGTCAAGGTGGGTAACTTTGCGTTGTGATATAACTTTAAACATTGTTCTACGTTTAACGCATTAATAATATCATTGCTGTTCAGTTTGTACATTTGTTGTGGCTGCACTATTTTTAAAGAGGATACCTGCAGTAACAAAAGTGATGGACTTAGAATTTTGGCAGAATTTGTTGGGTTATTTTAGATTTCCTCTGGTACTGCCCCGCTCCCACCCCTTTCTCCTTCCTTGTGTTATAAGTTTAACTTAACTACTCTTTCATTAGATTTACCCTTGACTTTTGCAAGAAGCGTGCAAGTAATGTGTGTTTTTCTTAACCTAGCCATGCTATGGAAAGCTAATAACTCTAAGCTGGCAGAAGGCATAACTCTGGATGCAGAAAGAGTGACCAGGATGGCTGGTCAAGGAGCTGTTTATGTTAGATCACTGGTGCCTTTGGAATCTGAAGATGAGGGTGAAACTGAAGAGGAGCTAGAGAATTCAGCATTAGATAACAGTCCAAGGTGAACTTTTTCTTATGAATTTTTGCATTGAACAAGATAAAACCTGTATAGATTTCTTTTAGCTTTTTTGCCTCACTGCAAAGGTAGCTTCCCGATGTAGTAGAATCATCTTATATATGATAGACTGGCATCCCAGCTCATGCTACTAGGCATGACAATGGCTTTTTGTTGGAAATATTATCTAGTTTGTCTCCAAACAGATTTGTGTATTTATTTATTTTATTGGTTATTTATTTATTTATTTGTTTGCTCAGATCTTTATTCAATTGTTTAGCAGGACAGGACATAAATTAATGTGGTTTATTGCAACTCCATGTGATTGTGGATATTTGTTTAAAGATGAACCTTCATAGTCTGTTACATCATTGCCAATTAGTTCCCTTTTTTATGGTTTGTGACAAGTTGATATTTCCTTTTAGTGTTAGTGGAGCACAAAGAAGCTCTCTGTTGCTTTCATTTGGGGAGAGTGAAGGGAGGCCAGATGCAGCTGTGGTGTCCCACCCCTGTCAGGATGCTGCACAACCTTATTGTGTACCATTTCCAACTGAAGCAGAAACATCACATCAAAATACAGAGTTAAATGATGTAGAGACAGGCAGTAACTCTGATATTGTTCATGTATCATCTGAGCATGTACCTGTGTCTGTATCAGTACCTGTACCTCAACTGCTACCAAAACGTATCATCCAAGTGCACAGGGTAAATATTAAGAAGGATTTGATTGACTTATTCCGAGATCCATTAATTATGAGTCAGGACATAGAGATAATTGTTATTGATGCTACGGGAGTTGAAGAAGTGGGCAGAGATGTTGGGTTGCTCAGAGACGTTTTCTCCCTTTTTTGGAAAGAAACATATGATTCCCTTTTTGTTGGAGAAAATGAGCGTGTACCATTTGTAAGACATGATTATCAAAGGGATGAATGGGTTGCTGTTGGAAGAATTTTGGTGAAAGGATATTTAACCTGTCGATACCTACCAGTCCTTCTGTCTCAAACGTTCCTTGCCTGCCTTTTTTGGGGGTATCTGCTGTAACTAGTGCTATGCTGACTCAATCCTTTAGAAGTTACATTTCAGTTGATGAAAAATGTTTGATTGACAAGTGCCTTGCTGGTGTTATGAAGTGGGATGATGAAGATGAAATGTCCCAGCTTTTAGAAGTTTTTAGTAACTATGACTGTTGAGTTATGGTAAATTCTGAGAATATTATTCAAGTTATTAAAGAAATAGCCCATAAGGAGCTGCTGCAGAAGCCACAGTATATTGCAGACTGCTGGAAGGATATAGTTTCCACACTCCTTCCTAGATTTCCTGATTTTGCAGCAATTTCCAAAAGGTATGAATTGCTAATACCATCCAGAAGCAAAATCCTTAGTTGCCTAGAGGCAAACCCTGAGAGTGATGGGGAAAGGGAAGTTTGTAAGGTTTATCAGTGGGTCTGAGTAAATGCTTTTCGACGCAATCCAAGTAAATTTTACCAACTTATCTGGTTTGGGTCGCCGACCAATTGCCCACACTTGTAATACTGTGTTGGAGCTATCCTCGACTTATCAGTCATTTCCTGAACTTAGAGAGGAGCTCAGTGCAATACTTGCATCAGATTATTGGGAAATGGATATTGTGTGATATGCCTTGTGACAAAAAGAAGACCATTATGATGGCAAACTGATAGAACTGATAATTCATTTTTGTAGTGAAATTGTGTTTTCTACCTTGGATGGGTATTTACGATTTTAAAACATTTAACAACAGTGCGCATATTATTTTCCGGTAAATCAAACTGGGAAATCGTTAGCTAATATATTGTTATCTATTCAAAGTTGACATTTTCAAGTGAGCGCAGTTGTTTAGAACTTTATTGTTGAGATTTTAATGTATTTTTTCCTGACTGTTGTAAAGGTTAAGTTGCATTCGTTGTTCTATTCTGATTGATACAAGTTAAAGGCAATAAATAAATTTCACACTGTTTACGTTTTCAATCTGTCATAGTGGTACCTGTTTGATAGGCGGTAATTGATCTTAATTCTCTTGGCCCTGTTTTCACTCTCTAAACAACGGATTTCAGGTTAATTGAATGCTGGGAACACCTGTTTTGAAAGATAGTTACCAGCCAAGTTTCTTATATGTTGAACTGATTCCTGAGGATGTCTATGCATCTCAAATATTGAGTTCTACTATGTTCACCATTGTCATTCAAAGGGTGACAGGAGACTTCCAAGATATGCAGTTGTTGTGGTGTGAGGTGAACATCAACTGCTGGTATTGACACCTGGTAATCGTCGTCGTCTAACGGGATAGGTCCATCTAGATCAAACCCGTGCAATGGAATTTCATTTGGATGTAGAATACTCTCAACTCCAGAGTGTCCAGAGTGCATGTTTTCCAAAATCCCAGTGGCAAAAATTTGTAGGGGAGATAATTGATGTTCACTGGAGACATGGTGATTGTTCCATTGACTAGTAAAGTATTGCAATGCCCTATTTATCCTTGGTATGTAGACAAAGTGCAATGAAAATAAATGTTCTTCATTTAACGGGTCAAGAAGACCCATGTCCTCCATTCCACCAAAGATATTGGCAAAGTGACAAAGGACACCAGCGTTAACATCCTTGTGAGCACGCTCAACGCGGCAGTTGTGGGCAGAGCTTCCCGTTATGATACTTCCTCTGTTTAGTTCTCTATTTTCCAACATGTACTGTGCCACTCCAACATTTTCCAGTCCATGATCGCTTCTTACTCTTGAAGGTAAGCCAAACTCTTGTACTCCCTTGATGAAGAGCTCCAACACTGTATCTGCTCGGTTGTTATCAGTTAGGGTGGCATACACAATAACCCTTGAATACCCATCAACACAGCAATGCACAACAAACCTGTACCTGGTAAGCTTGTGGTTTCCTTCTATGTGCCACAAAGCGTTTGGCGTTGGTACAGAGTACTTTCGACGGTAAACCGGAGTACTCCGGTGAAGTGCTGTCCCAAGCGGGTCTTGTCTACAAAGACAGTAACAAACCCTCCATCGCTGAATTCGAAATCCCCTTGCTCGGAGAGCTCCATGCAATCTTCGTTGTCCAATGTTTGGAGTAATGCTTCTAATTTCTTTGACAGCGTCTTCAAGCTGAGAATCTGAAAAGAAGTTCTAGTTTAATTACAAAGTTTGAAGTGTCGTACATCATTGAGTGAGATGGGACTTTGGGGAACCTAAAATATTTTGACGAAGGGTATGGCTTCTAAGATTTATTTTACCCGAGACTATATCACCCTTGTCCAAACACACTGATAATAAGCATTAAACCAAATAAGCTACTAGTATAGATAACCTCAGTCTGTAAATTACTGCGCACCTGACAATGCGGTCCAGTTTTCGCTGTCATCATCCAAATTTAATTCCCATCTTCTTCGACGTAAAGTACTTTCACTGATACCTAACATACTAGCGATTTTTACCCAGGAGAAATGCAGTTCGCGTAAGAATTCGATCTGCTCTCTTTCGATGACGATTACTGGTCTTCCTGCACTTGTTAGTTTAGTGGTAGGACAAGCGAATGAATTTGATATCGTTGCTTTAACGGAGTTTCTTTCCTCGTACTTTGTCATTGCACGAAAAACAAAGCGTACTTTTGTCAAAACAGCTTCTATTATTGTCTTGAAATCTCGAAGGACAGAGTCCTCACTTTGCCATACACTATGCAATAGCAACTGTAAAGCTAAAATTGCATCTTCCAGACGCACGTTAGCTTGTTCAAAGTAATCAGCGGAGACATCTTGTGTGTTCAAATTCTGAATACCAATCAACAGGGTACGAAGAGACTCTACGAAGTTGTAAAGGCCTCTCTCGTTGCCACCTCTTAAAGCTCCATCCGCCATCTTGCTTTTGAAATTGTTAGGAAAGTGCATCACGGTCATGTGATCACGTGTTGCATACTAATTAGAAAGAAAATAAAAAATCCCTCTCGAAACAAAAAAAAAATACGGAGTAAATATAAAAAATATAGAACGCATATAAGATAAAGAGTACAAAATAAAAAAAGATGAGCTAAACACGTATATATAAAATAATAGGAGAGCTTCTGGTCATTAGTAAGGGGGGTCATAAGTTGATATACATATTTCAATTTTTTGTGTTTGTTCTTGGGCATTGTACTGTACTGTACCGCACTGCACTAGCTGTTGTTGTAAATTAATTAGAATCAATTTCCGCATAGCTTTGTAGAATAATATCGTAGATTATCGACTGGAGACTCTCAGAAGATCTGAGTCACGTGCTAGGCAACCACTGTCTCGTGTGAATTTAACTGGCTCTACCATGGACTTTAAGTGCCTAAAGCCAGTTAAATTTACGCCTGTAGTTTCGCAAAAAGTTACGCGACAGTGGAAACTGTTAAATTCACACGAGACAGCGGTTGCCTAGCACGTGACGAGCTTTTGGTCATTAGTAAAGGGGATCATAAGTTGAAATACTTACTTGTATTTTTTGTTTTTGTTTTTGGGCACTGTACATACTTTACTGCACTGTACTAGCTGGTGTTGTAAATTTATTAGAATCAATTTCGGCATAGCTCTCTAGAATCATATTGTAGATTATCGACTGGAGACTTTCAGAAGATCTGGGTCACGTGCTAGGCAACCACTGTCTCGTGTGAATACCATGGGCTTTACGTGCGTAAAGCCAGTGAGATTCACGCCTGTAGTTTCGTAAAAAGTGACGTGACAGTGGAAACAAATACGCATCTTGCATGCATTTTCTTGTAGAACTCTCCTTGTCCTATATTAGACATGTCCAATCCAGCGCCACAGAATAGAAAACGGGCCTATCGCCATCGTGTTAAATGCTCCGAATGCAAAAAAGAAATCGTTGCCGAGTACCAAGACGCTCATGCAAGAACCAAGCAAATATAGGCAAGAAAGTTAAATTTACTATTTCTCGTGCGCCAAATCAATCACAACTAGGTTTCACTGGTGGCGATGAAACCATTACCAATATGGTTAAATGCAGTAAAATTGACGCCGAAGACGTTGGATCAGATCTTCAAAATGACAGCCGTATAGATATAGTGGTGGATTCTTCAGATACTGCCCTGGATAAGTCAGAAATCGAGGTGATTCAAGTGAATAATGGTGCTTATTGTGCTCCAGCTACGTCAGAATCTATGGATGCTGGTCTGACGGATGAATCAGAAATCATGGATAAAGGTAATTCGGATACGTCAGAGATCATGGATATGGAAAGCATAGATAATGGTGCTGACAATAGTACTAGTGCTCCAGATACGACAGAAATTGTAGATAACCGTGCTAACTCTGACATCGTGCATAGTACTTATAGGGATATGTCCATTTCAGTTGTCATAGATAATCGTGTTCCAGAAAAGTCACTTAAGTCAGCTATCACGGATAATGGTGCTCCAGATAAGTCAGATATCGTGGATGGTGCGCACAATTCGTCATTGGATACAAATTTATGTAGTGGTACTTGCCTAACGTCCAGTGATATAGATGAGAGTCCTCAGCAACCGATTTTGAAGTGCTACGACCCAAAAAATTTTGGAAGTGAATCTTTTTCTAGAGATTTCAACCCAGCCTGGTACAAACGATATCCATGGCTGAGCTACGACTTTGAAACTAAGAAAGCGTGCTGCTACCCATGCCAGAAACACTTGAATGCCCACGATTTCACGTTTGACAATTGGAAGAAGCCAGAGCGTCTTACTAAACACCACAAGAGTGAGAACCATCAAACGGCCATGGCGAAATGGATTGATAGTAGAGCAAATAAAAAGAGAAATACTTCAATACTGAGCAAACTCCAGGAATCACACAAGCAAGATGTAAAGGAAAATCGTGACTACCTGAAAGTTATCATTGAATGTCTCATGTTTACGGCCCAGCAGAACATCGCCCAGCGTGATCATGATGAACGACATGATGGTTTGGATAATAGCAGTGATGTAAATAGAGGTAATTTTCTGGAACTAATTCACTTGCGGTGCAAGGACATAGCTTGGATAAAGGATAAACTTGATAGCCAGCTTCAGAAGCACGTGCAGTGGACATCTCCCGTGATACAAAACGAACTGCTAAAAATTATTGCCGATCTCATTTGTGAGCGTATCACAAACGATTTGCAAGCCAGCGGATGGTATGGTATCATCTTGGATGAAACACCAGACATTAGCAGAACAGAACAAGTTTCACTTTGCCTTAGTTTTGCGCTGAATGGAACAAAGAAGGAAGCATTCATTGGTTTCTACTCCACGAAATCAACCGTAGGAGAAGTACTGTATGAACTGGTGAAATCCTCTATCACTGAACTCAATCTTGACCTAAAGAACATTGTTGGTAAAGCATTCGATGGGGCTGCTAACATGAACAGTGTACACAAAGGACTCTCGACAAGAATGGAAGAGTGCTCCCCGTTCGGTATCTACGTCCACTGTTACGGGCATGTGCTCAACCTCGCATTTCAGGATACTATGACACAGATTGAACCACTGCAAAACGCTTTGGGGACTATCCAGGCTCTGCACAACTTTTTAGATGCGAGTCCCAAACGACACGCCCTGTTTAGTGACACAGAAGTACAAGGCGAGGATCTGAAACTGACGCTGAAGTCATTG
>NC_089323.1:9209165-9294165 GCF_036669915.1 Pocillopora verrucosa
GCCAATTACACCCTCCATTAAGGGGACAGACAGTTTCATGCGAGCTCCCACAATGGAGGCAGGCATGAAGGATGAAATAAGAAAATCCCATGGCCACCAGAAAACCAAGGAGGTCTTCACTTTTGATGATGGCCTGGCTGAACAACAGGGGCCTTTCCTTTCAGTAGCAGGGCCCATTCTAGCAGCTTTGATGCTTCTCGAGTCGCCCCCTAACAAGGAAGGAGAAGGGGGACCAGATCCCAACACTGTCTGGGAGATGCTAGAGGATGCTCTGGTCACGCTAGGCAATGCCAACGTTTGCTTGAATGTCTGGCATCAGCAACGCTTTTCAGATTTCCTTACCGATCTGGGAAAGAGAACCTTACACGAGGGTATTGTGACAGATAAACATCTCTTCCCTCACCAATTTCATGAGAAGATAAAGTTTGAGCATGACCACAAGGCTTCTACCTCAAAATTGGTCCGTAAGCCAAAAGAAGGCCTAAACCTTGGGCTAGCTCCCAGTCTTTTCGTGACTCGGCCACATATAAACTGGGTCAGCGGGGCCGAGGAGACTGGAAGAGGAAATGGGCTACAAGCCTGGGGGCTCCAATGCTAAATACAGTAAGACCGGTGGAGGCGCCAGATGAGCCTCTGATTTCAATCAGGCAGCTAACAACAACCTCAGCTGACTATCTGCCCTCTACTCATCCCATTACACTTTTGGACAAACAACCGGCAAACAGACTCGGAACTTTTTTAGCAAATTTGAAACTGATTACTACGGACAGATGGGTTCTTCATGCTGTTTCGGGGTACAAAATACCCTTTCTCAGTCTCCCACACCAGTGGTGAGCTTGACCAACAGTAGCCCGGCAAGGGCAGCCGAGGGAGCTAATGAAGGAGTCAACTCAGTCTCTCATTTCCAGGGGTGCCATTTTTGTGGTGGATCCCTGCCCGGAGCAGTTCATTTCGACTCTCTTCCTTTTGGAGAAGGGGCCGGGGACAGGGGAGTTCCACCCAGTGATCAACTGGAAAGCGCCGAACAGATTCCCTCCCAAGGAGAAGTTCAAAATGGAGGGGCTCCACACCACTCGCTCTCTTCTCCGCAGGGGCAATTTCATGATGAAACTCGATCTCAAGGACGCTTATAATGCTGTTCCGATTCATCCAGAGTCAAGGAAATATCTTTGGTTCTACCACGAGGGAAGAACATACGAATTTTGTTGCCTTCCTTTCAGTCTTTCACTGGCTCCCTGCTTCTTCACCACAATCCTCCATCCCATCATAGCAAGACTGTGCTCAGAGGGAATACAAACAGTAATTTACTTTTATGACCTTCTGCTGATTCACCATCAGAAGGACCAGTTGACTGAGATCTTCAATTATGTGAGGAGGCTTTCGTCCGGCCTTGGATTTATAGTGAAACTTGAGAAATGCTCGCCGGAACCCACCCATCGCTTAGTCTTTCTGGGTGCAGTGTTGGACACGACCTGCATGTCGATTTCCCTGCCAGACAAGCAGATCGATCGGATACAAGAAGCATGCCAGACGATGCTAGAGTCTCAGTCAACATCTCTGGGCGAGCTGTCAAGCCTGCTGAGCTGCATGAGCCATGCGGCATGGACAGGTCTGTGAGTAGCACCTTTACATTACAGAGCCCTACAACGCCAGCAGGCTTTGCTACTCCACCGGTCTGGGTGGCAACCCAGGTGTCAGATATGTTTGTCTCCACCATCTGTGGAGGACCTGAGGTGGTGGGTGTTGTCGAGTCCACACTCTCGCAACCGTCAGGACATCACCTTACCCTCCTTTGACCTTACCATCAGGACCGATGCATCTTTGCTGGGCTGGGGAGCAACCTGCAATGGCAGGACAACCAGGGGATGCTGGAGTGTGGGGAAGGCAGAACAACACATCAATGGCCTAGAGCTCAAGGTGGCCACCCTCGCCTTGAAGTCATTCCTGGGAGAGGGCGTGAAGTTACCACCCTAGACACTGGATCCCTCTCCTCCACAGCATATCCTTCTGGAGATGGACAATACTACGGCGGCTGCATATGTGAACAGGAGGGGGGCACTCAATCCCCTTCTCTGTCCCTACTGGCCTTGGAACCATGGTCTTTCCTGTTGACAAGGGGTCTGTGAGTAACAGCCCGTCACAAACCAGGGGTGCTGAATGTGGAGGCAGACCCAGCTTCACGGGAGTTCAACACACAAACAGAGTGGATGCTGCGGAAAGAAGTCTTCCAGGACATAGTTCGTCACTTCTATGTTCCAGAGGTAGACCTCTTTGCATCACTTCTAAACCATCAGCTGCCTCTTTATGTGTCCCGGCAACCAGACCCAGGTGCTACAGCAGTGGATGCCCTTCAACTAGACTGGAGTCAGTGGATGAGTTTCATTCACCCATCAATGGTGCTTCTGCCTCGAATCCTCCAGAGAGTGCGCAACGACAAGGCAACAGCTCTTCTAGTTGCCCCGAATTGACCAGGTCAGCCATGGTACGCTCAGATTCACCTGATGCTGACGGACAGACCATACCCCCTTCCCAAGGAGAAGTCTCTACTGTCACAGCCTTTCAACCAGGAGGCAGTTCACCCTCTGTGGTGAACTCTCCACCTGACTCTATGGCCAATATCGGGTCAGCCTACCAAGCTGCAGGTTTCCCTGAGGAAGTGACTAACGTTCTTCTTACATCATGGTCTCAGTCAACCAAGAAACGTTACCAAGCACCATGGTGGGTGTGGTCCCATTGGTGTTCTTCCAAGGGGTTGTGCCCCTTTTCAGCACCTGTCACAGATGTGCTGACCTTCTCGACAGAGTTAGTGACAAGTCGGTCTCTAGAATATTGGACTCTGGCAGTCTATAAGTCTGCTATCTCACAAGGACATCTGCTGGTGGGCCAGACTCGGCTGGGAGACCTACCAGTAGTATCTCGTTTTATGAAGGGTATGAAAACTGCCAACACCTCATTTGAGTTCAACTTGGAATGTTAAAGGCTTGCTTGAGTTTCTGGCAACCCTAGATCCCCCTTGTGACCTTACACTTAAAGTGCTATCCCTCAAGTTAGCAGCTTTACTGGCTTTGACGTCTTCAGCTCATGCACATGAGTTGGTTAAACTAGATTTGGCCTTTGCCTCAATCAAGAGTTACTCTTGGGAATTCACTTTGGCTGAACACACGAAAGTTTCAAGGCCTGGTCACCCTACCAGGAAGATTTATTTGCCTGCTAACGCAGACAATCCTAAGATTTGTGTGGTTAGAGCTTTACAGGAGTATCGATCCAGCACAGAGAAAAGAAGGCAATTTTCTCGCCTCCTGATCTCATTCGTTAGACCTTTTAAGCCCATCTCAAGTCAGACTATGTCAAGATGGCTGAGGAAAGCTATGCAGCTAGCAGGCATTGCTTGTCACTTTACTGGTCACTCCACCAGGAGCGCTTCTACCTCAGCAGCAGCACAGGCAGGTGTTCCTTTGGAGTCTATTCTTATTGTCTAAGACATTCAAGCAGTTTTTCCTGTGATCACCTGACAGAGGGGAGTTTGCTAGGGCTGTTCTTGCTGTTTTGCCTTAGTAACTGCCCTCAGGGAATACGTTAATTCTTTACCATGAGACAGCTAATTTCCATTAGGTGCCCAATTTTTATTAGTGTCTGAACACATTCAGTATCGTTTCTATTTCATAGTTTTGACTGTGATCCCCTGATTTAGGGTTTCACTAGATTGCGGTCCTTCGTAGGTTCTTACAGTGGAAATTTGTAGTTTTCAGGTTTACAAACATGTAAAAAACAACAAACATGTTGATCCAATGCGACCACTGCCAAAATTTGGCCCTTGCAAAATTTTTGCCAATTTTTTTCCTCGCCAAAAATTGGAAGTAAACAAAATTGGCTCTAGTGCAACCTGGCCCTAAGTTTCAAAATGAAATTCAAACAAACAGACAAGCAGTCCCTTCATAGAAGCCAGTCATGTCTTGGCTTGTTATCCTTTCAACCGCCTCCATTACGGCAGCTTTGCATTTGTATGCACGAGTTCTTGGAATTCACCATTTAGAAGAGTTTTCAGCCTATTGAAACAAAGCTCTATTGGATTCAAGTCAGGTGAATAGCTTGGTAGGTAGATTAGTTCGATCCATATTTCTTCTAGCCATCCTTCAAGAATTTCCCGCCTTCTTAATGATGTGCAGACACTTATACACCGTCCATTTCTTCAACACAACTTATTATTTCTGCAAGTGAGACAGACGGCTTTTCAGTCTTCATAAGTTCTATAAGTTCTAGATCGTCTTCTGTTAATTTACTCCACTTTGTACCTCCTTTAGGTCAAGTGCTAATCAAGAGTTCCCCTTAAAATCTTCTCCAAATCTTTGTAATGGTGTTTACGGAAAGCTTCAGTTCCTCGGAAAAATAACAAAACGATCTCAGAATGTATCCAGTCGCTCAATCTCCACCTTCCTGGAGAATTCTATCTATTACTGGTGATCGCATGTCTTTATCAAGAGCAACTCCAGTGTGATAAGTAGGTCCGAATTGGTTTACCTTTTGCGCCTCCACCCTCTGAAGTTGACACCTGGTGTCCAAAACCCTGAAAAGATAACTAATTTTGTCAAACCTACACACCATGTGAACAAAACGTGCCCCGTTTGTTTGACAAACATTCATTGTTTCATGCTCCAAACGAAACATTTTCATTGGTCCAATCGTCACAGTTGTCTTGGAAACTGTCTCGTTTGAAAAATAAACATGCACAAAAAAACATTCACGCTTCACGGTTGAATGCAAATGGTAGTAAGTTTTCTAATTGCATTTCATTCTGCTTTGCCTCAAGAGTGTTTTCACTGGATAATATGAACTGATCAGTTTTCCGACTGATGTTTCCAGTAGCGTACGTTTGATTCATAGTTATGATGATATTAGTGCTCATAGGTTCGCTCAACGGTTTGCTAAAAGGTTTGCGGGTGTGGACAGAACGTGGGATAGGCCATGCCCTACCCTGTGGCCTACGCTATGGCCTACCAGTGGTCAGATTTTAAGCATATATTATAAGATTTATAAGCATAGCACTGCTTCAAACCTTTCAACCTTTTCCTGAGGACTGTCTTACAAATAGCTTTCTTTTGCTGTTTTGGCAGCTACATTCCGATCAAAATTTCCTAACCTTCTTATAGAACAAGGAAATCGAGGAACAGAAGCCAGTTAAACGCAACTTTTGGGCAAACATCATCATATCAGCTCTCCTTTCAAACTAATGCAATACTGGCCCTCTCTCTGGACTCGCATTATTGCGTGACAGAGTGAGGAAAATTTAAAAACCAGCAGTCAACCAGCGGTTGTTTTGTACGTCTGACAATGGGCTGGGTTCCAGTTTTTGTCAAAAAGTTTACAGGATGTCTGCGGAAGACTCGGACGTGAGGTATGTAAAATAATAAATATTTTCATTTTAACAAGTGCCAAATAATCTAGTATGCATCACTTGGACCGTCCATAAGGTAATTATGTCTCATGGTCTGAGCATGAATGTAATTATTCGCACACGTTTTTAAAATGAAGATGTAAATAAGTTCAGCTGAGTTTTTGGAATTCCTTATTTCTTCACTACAACGATAACTCTGGAAGCTGAGGTTGGAACCATCACATGAATGTGCCTTCTCCATCCTCGAATCAACATAATCAAATGCACGTGTATTAATACCGTGGAAACATTGAGCAGTGAGTGGTTGTACTTTCCTTAAATTTGCATATTTTAGGACAAATACTGTATGCTTCCCCCGGTTTTCATTGGCTCTTGAATTCTGGAAGATGTTTAAACGCTGGTTTTCAAAATGTTATATGCAAGATTTTTGTGAGAAAAGGTTACAAATATAAATATTATCCTACTTTAGTGTTGATGAGACCTCAGGGTTGTAGATGATAATAGTGTGACCAATAGGATGGGTCCCGTATTTATTAACCCAGGGGTACTCTGATGTCACATCCACACTTTGAATTTTTTCCCCCATGGTCTTGTCAGCAACAAGGTATAGGGACACCGCCGTTTTTGGCCACCGAAGAAAGCATCGCTGGGATCTAGAGGTGGTACCATGCCGAGTTTGGATATAAGGTCTGAGATGTAAGAGTTGGTATTGATTTTGGTGCACCATTGACACTGTCATATCTCAACGACTCTATATCCCCATTCCTTTAAGATGGCCGTCTTCTCGTTCGTTGCCTGGTAAAGGGCTCCATTGTTCTGTCCCCAACATTCCAAGCAATTTGTTCACGAACAGTGAAACAGTTATGACAGCCATGAAATTTATAGACTGTTTGGGAAACAGGGTCATAACCATCCACAAACATAGGTCTTTGTCTGTCTTCCTGATTGGGGGTGGGATGATCTTTTGTTAGCCACCATTTTGTACCTATAGAATCTGTGGGGTGGTACTGGTCGCTTCGGATAAGTCATGTTTGCATCAAGCCAACCAGTCTTATGCTACTTTAGACTGGTTGACTTGAGCACCATTCCATCCTCTGGGGGGTTGGACGACGAAAGTCTTGCAGATGGGATGAAGCTTACGCCAGTACAGATGACAGGCTGCACTGGTGATGCACTTCTCAATGGGGTCAAAACCAGCTTTTAGTCGGAATTCGGCCATGAACTTCTGACATCCCACCCTGAAAAGACTCACATTGGACTAACAATAGGCAATCATCTCGTCCTTCAGATGAAATTCAACGTTGCTTGTCATTTGGTTTGCGTGCCAGGATTTGAACTCGGATTTTTACTTGGTTGATGAATGATAGTATTTGGCCTCTGGAGTAAGTCCCACCTAGGTTCGGTTTTCAAGGTGATTGAATAAATGCCTAGCAGTGGCAAAAGGATGTGCCACTTCGCCCTCAAGACAAAGGTTAAGGAGATATTTAAGCATGCTCAAGTGATAAAAATGTTTGAGGTGGACTTCCACGAAGCAAACAAAGACGAGCAAGCCCTTTTCCATGACGAAAGGAAGTTAATGAAGAAAGTTAAAGAAAGGATTCATCATAGAAACGATGGACACTATGAATTACCACTTCCACTAAAAGACAAAAGGATGCTGCTGCCTAAGAGCAAAGAGCTGGCCCTTAGTAGAATCAAGAAACTAAAAGGAAGACTTAAGCACACCGCCACATATCAGAAGAATTATCAAGGATTTATGAGTGAAGACATTGAGAAGGGCTATGCACCACGTGTTCCGTCCGAAGAATTGTCCCTTGATAATGGCTGCATATGGTACATTCTCCATCACAGAGTTTATCATCGAAAGAAACCAGGCAAGATTAGAGTGGTTTTTTGACGCAAGTGCTGAATACAAAGGAGAGTCTCTAAACAAACATTTGTTGCAAGGACTAGATCACACAAACAGCTTGACGGGAGTGCTTAGCTGATTCTGAAAGGAGCCCATGGCCTTCATCTGAGATATCGAGGGAATGTTCCATCAAGTGAACGTGAATGACAATACAGAAACCTTCTGAGGTTCCTGTGGTGGGAGGAAGGCGACATTGAAGGGCAATTAGTCGAATACACTATGACAGTACATCTGTTTAGGGCAGTGTCATCTCCTGGATGCTCCAACTTTGCTCTAAAGACGACAGCAGATGATTTTGAAGAAGAATGTGGTAATGAAGCTGCAGAATTTGTATGTCATGACTTCTACGTAGATGATGCCTGAAGTCTGTTTCATCGGTAAAAGAAGCCATCAACTTAATAGAAAGCACTAAGACCCTTTGCATGAAAGGGGGCTTCAAATTGCACAAGTTTATCTCAAATCAAAGAGAAAGAGAAGTGATGGAGGCCATTCCAGTTGAACAACTTGTGACCTGCTACCCATTGAACGAGCCTTGAGAGTACAGTGGTTTGTAGAGTTGGATGGATTACACTTCAGGGCGGAGCTTAAGGACCGACTTCTAGCCAGGTGCAGAATCCTGTCCACCATCAGCTCCGTATATGATCCCCTCGGTTTAATAGCACCATTCCTGCTTCAGGGCAAGAGAATTTTAAGAGGAATTTGCAAAGACAGTGCATATTGGGATGATCCAGTACCCAATCCTGTATTAATGCAATGGACGAAATAGAGAGAAGAGCTTGGAGCTCTTGTAAACTCAACTCAAGGTATCACGCTGCTATAAGCCAATCGATTTTGGAGAAGCTGAATCAATCAAGTTGCACAATTTCTCAGATGCAAGTGCCTCTGGATATGGTCAATGCTACCTAAGAATGATAAAAAGTCGTGGCAAGATACACTGCGCTTTAGTAATGGCTAAGTCTAGAGTAACGCCTTCAAAACCCATGACTGTTCCCAGACTAGAGCTTACCGTTGCCTTGCTATCTGTGAAAATCAGTTTCTCTCTCAAGAAGGAGTTAAAGTTTGGTGCCATCCCTGAAGTCTTCTGGACTGACAGTGAGGTTGTCCGAGGATACGTGTCCAACAATTCAAAACTATTTCATATCTTTGTCGCTGATTGAGTTCAGTGCATTCGGGAGTACTCTGAACCACACCAGTGGAGAAGACTGGTTACAAAGGAAAATCCTGCAGGCAAGGCCTCTCGAGGGTTAAAGTGCCCAAGAGCTGGCAAACAGCCACAGATGGTGGAGTGGACCCGGCTTCTTATGGAAACCCTTTGACTATCAAACTAATGTTGACAAAGCAGCAATAGGTTTTGTTGCCTGGAACAACTGCTTAGAGACTGGGTTGATTTCTGCAGATTTCCCTATAAAAATAAAGTAGATATTGTATTAAAGGGTGATGACCTACTGAAAAAACCAAGATAAATATTTGAGTTCTCATACCTCAAGTCATTTGTCTGGCATGGAGGTTGAGAGAAACCAGTGGTGGACCCAGGCTTCTTCCCTTTAGGCCTTAACTTAAGGTGCAGGGTTTGGGGGGGATAAAAAATGAAAACTGAAAACTGTGTCATTATGGCCTAACGCTGTTTTATTTTTTCGCACATAGTTTGATGAATACTGGTTATGACAAACTTGACGCACTTTTCGCCATTAGATGAGCCTTTCTCAGAAGGGTGGAGCCACGGTTCAACTGTTTGAGAGTCATTTTTCTTTACATTCATGACAAACTTTCCCTTGGTCAAGGCAAGACTCACAGCATGATGTACAGCTGCAATTGGAAAATTAAGATAGGATAACTGGACTTTGACTGAGCTTGTAGACAGGCGATACAGGTTGAAAATGTTCAGAAATTCCTTCAACTTCAGCCAGCACTTCCTTTCTAGTTTAATCTGCTGCTTGATAATAGATAGAGAGGAAGGCTGGCCTTTCTATGAACAGTTGTAATAATAGAATGTCAGCATCTTTAATCATTCTTTGTTTTAGTTCCAAAGGCTTCGGTACAAGATTCGTTCTTATATAATCAATATCAATTTCCTTTGTGTAACCAACAAGAACCCTCCTTCTTTCATCAAACTAAAGGTTGACTTCCAGAGAAGCGATACAGTGACAGGAACAGTGGCTGTCATCTTCTTCATTCTTGGTTGGGTTAACAATGCCAATAACACCCCATCCAAGGGCAGACTTTCTTGCATATGGGTCATCTTCCTTTCTGGGTATCACTTCCATCTGTTTGATAGCATGCATGCAGTTGGTTCCTATAAGCAGCCCAACTCTGATACCTTCTCTGTAAGGCATAAGCAGGTCCACTATAGGTATGAGATGGGGCCAATTGTGTGCTGTCTCTGGTCTTGGGATTTGCCCTCGCATGGCTGGAATACCTCTGTGCGAGTACACCCCTGGTGAGCGAATGCTGGTGTCTTCATTAAGGCCTTGTACATTCAAGCTGCTTCTTACACATGACAACTTCTTCTGCCAGGACCGTTGATAACTTTAGCTGAACTTGAGGTCCATTTACTCACAGTTTTTCCAGAACTGTCCTTAATGAAGCAAGCATCTGACTGATCATCCAGAAGAGCATAGACAAGTTCTTTGTCTTGAGGGTCTTGTTTATGACGAAGCCACACCGGTATGATAAGAGAGTGTGAATAGCATTCAGCACGTTTCTTTGAATCGGATACTTCTATTCGGTGAGAGGAGGCTTCAGGAATTTTCCCATTGGTGTCTTGCTTGTCCTTTGTGAGGGAGTTGTTGTGTAATAGGGTTGTATAAAGACCACTGCATGCAGCACAGCTCTTCTTTAGTTGACAGTCTTTACAAAGGTGACCCCACCTAAGACATCCGTGACAGAGACCTCTCATGCGTAGGAACTGCATTCTTTCTGGGAGCGCCAGATTTATAAACTCTGCATGCATCAGCAAAGTAAGGGCCTTTACAGAAGTAGCATGACTCTCTCTTCAATCTGTCTTCTTTCCTGTTTTCACACAGCCTGTTGCAAAGCAGTTTTCATGTTTTCGAATACTCCTATTCCTTTTGCCTTATCCTTATAAACTCTGCATGCATCAGCAAAGTAAGGGCATTTACAGAAGTAGCATGACTCTCTCTTCAATCCGTCTTCTTTCTTGTTTTCATACAGCCTGTTGCAAAGCAGTTTTCATGTTTTCGAATACTCCTATTCTTTTTGCCTTATCCTGCTCCCTCATTACACCAGAAGTGACTCAGGGATAAGAAATCATTCCAACAACGAAAAAACACTTATTTCTGCGGAAATATGCGAGGCTTTGGATGGTACTGTGGCCAGAAACGTCACTCATCAACCGAACTTTCTCATTCAAACATAGCGGCGGATATTAGCCCAAGTGGTGATTAAGGTGAAAAGAGCTTGTGCCCCGATGCTTTTGTACTGCAATTCGGTCTGCACATTCTATCTTGTCCTTCTACTTATCCATGACCTTGAACTTAACCCTGGGCCTCCTAGTTCTTTGGGGAAAAAACCAAAGAGCAGAAAGATCAACGTTACTATCGCTCATCTTAATGTCTGCTCAATGGCTTCACACAAAAAGTTCTACCTGGTCGAGCAAATGATTGTTCATGATAATTATGATCCATTTGACATCTCTGAATCCTGACTGGACCCCTCCACGACTAATAACGACCTCCAAATTCCTGGCTATGTCATTTTCAGGCAAGATAGAGGCCCGCATAAATCTGGGGGCGGGATCATTGTTTACATCAGAAACTCATTTCAAGCATCGAGCATTGATAACTTGTCAACAACTACGGATGCTAATTCCCAACAACTTTGGCTTAAAGTCTAGTGCAGGAAATCAAAATCTTTTCTACTGTGTGCTGCGTACAGGCCAGACTCAGAAGCCATGTCTATATTCTTGGACGATTTTACTGCCTCTTGTATGGACTCACCTCTTCTAGGAATGGAAGTTATGGTTACTGGCTACCTGAATGCAGACATTTTGCTGGGCTCTCCTTGCCCTGAGGGCCGAGCTTTGATGGATCTCTGAGATTCACTTAATCTCTTAATCTCTCGCAGCTCGTTACACAACCAACAAGGACCACTGATACATCTGTGATGCTAATCGATGTGGCACTAGCAACAAACAAGAACTTTATTAAAAGCTACATTGTAAATACTTCAGCCGTTACTGATCATTGCTTGGTGGCAGTCACACTGAGCCTCAAAGCTCCAAAGCCTCGGTCTACTTATATTTTCACCAGAAGCTACAGAAACTACAACTCTGAGTTATTCCCATCTTTGGAGACCTAGGGGCTGTTAGTCAATTTCAAGTCAGGGCAGAAGAGCCCCTTGGGACATTGTCTAACTAGACTAGTTTCAAACAGTCACAGTTGCTGTGGCACCTGATTGGTGCCAGAAAATAATGGTGTTTTTCTGCCTAATCAGAGCGAAGTATGCTTTAGAGTCCTTTTGTGTGTTTTAACACGGAGATGTACAAGATGCTCAGTTGCTCGCCTTGTTTGTTTGGGCCGTGCGATGAAGCTCTGCTTGAGGTGAAAAGTTTCAGTCTCAGCACAAAATGTAAGATAAATCGATCAGATTGTCCGCGAAAATCTTACCAGAAATTATATCAAATACTTTCGCAGGTATCACTAGAGACCGTATTTAAAGTTTGTGAGGTTCGTATAAAACATAATGGTTGCAGGTGTTAATATGTCACTTTAAACGTTAGACGAGATGTAAACTTAAATTGTTCTAAATTTCTCATATAATTTGCTGTGACTATCATCCGATACAGTAGACAAGTACTGCTGAAGTGTAAAAGCGTCAGGTAGGGAAATGCTGCTTAATGCCACTTCCTAATCTCCTTGTAAATCGATTCATTTACTCAATCCATTTTTCCACAAATTGGCAGTACTGTTAGAGTAGAGTGTTTTGCTTCCATTGTTCCTCGGTAAAGTTAAGTAAAAGTTTCCCATGTTAACTCAATCACAGCAAACACAAATGACTTGAATGCAATTACAAATTGAACTTTATTTTACCCTGCATATGTGCTTTTACAATATGTTTTGTGAGTGTTTTCTTGCTTAGTAGATTTTTTATTTTGATACCATTGCTCTATATGCTAAAGTTTTTATCTGCATGCGATTTGGCTTTACTGTAATCGATATCATGCTCTCTAAGTGTGTCCCGGGGCCCATGTACTGATACCCAGGCCAATGAAATTCTATCCCCAATTTGAATATCCATTTTTGAATATCGAATCCTCCTCCTTTCTGATGATGTCTAGATTTGCCACTTCTTTCAGTAATTCTATTTCCCGTTCCCCTTGCCTTGGTCTTTGCCTTTGCCTTTCCCTCTCCCTCTAAAGGTCTTAGGCGTTTCATTATTGTAGGTTAAGGGTCTCTTAAGTTTCATTCCATCATGCTGTTTGTTTTGACTCAAGAAAAGGGCAATTTCATATAAAATGTGGAAACATCAAAGCCATTGAATATAGAAGGATACAGCTGTTTGTTTTGACTCAAGCAAAGGGCAATTTCATATAAAATGTGGAAACATCAAAGCCATTGAATATAGAAGGATACAGCAGTTGTTCACAACCACATGGTCATGTATGGATTGTGTTTTTAAGAGGCGATCTCTGTAAGAGAGGTCCAGGGCATTTCGCATGGGAAAAAAGATTTCCCTCAAACTTGGCCCAATAAACTATCTTTGGTAACAAGTAAATAAAACCACATTAGTTTCTGGAAATACGTTAAAATAACATTTTTAGAGCTCTCAAAAGTCAAAGCTGCAAAAGGCCCTTTTTTGACCTCATGCGATATCCAAAATTTCAAAAGTTAAATAGCCCGGTCCTCGTATCACACCGCATGCAGCAAAAGATATTTTGTATTCTTAAAGTGTGTGATATATAAGGTGTATAAAATGCATTTCAATTTTGATATTCGTTTATTCAGAGGCTCGTCATAATTTATTTAAAAACACTCGTTGGACAGCTTTCTGAAATTGGTTAAAAGTACTCTTTCCTTCTTGGTTGATATTGCTCAAGTCCAGACCAGACCATTAAAAACTCCGCTTGATTTCTGCTAATAAGATGTTTGGCTGCAGAAAAATATAAAAACATCTTGCACTTATTGATTTTCTTCGCAGAGGTGACTTCAAACCTTTAGCGGTATTGCTAGCGTGACAGCCGATTATGCAAATTAGTTCATTGAGCAAACTCCGACCGTTTTGTATGAGTAGCTCAATAAATCTTAGATTTTAACCATTTTAAGTAGAAAATATAGTAGACATATAGTAGACAGAGCTTTAAAAAGGATATCGCATTTGCAGAATTAACGGTGGACGTCATAACTAGATTGCATAACAACTGCACTCCGACATCATGCCCTCCATTTTTGCAAGAGGTGCTGCATTTGTATCTTGCATTTTGAATGCGAGCTCAAAATGTTTGCACATGTCTCTCAGCATCTTGACTTTGAGACTAGGCAACCTTGCTTCTCTTGCCAATGAGCACACATCATATATATCCAACATGATTGGATGTCTCAATCCTATCTCATGCATTACTGTGTTCCTCGCCTCTCTCAAACACTTTTGAGGAAATTATTTATTACGTTACATGTCACCTCATTTTTCCAACAATTAGCTATATCTATGTTGTAAAGCGCGTAATTTTATTAGCTGTAATTCATACGTCTCTTTCGGTACTGGTTTCCTTGGGATTAATAACACTAAATTCTTGAAGCGGTATTCGTCACAAGAAGTCCTATTTTCAGTCGCGTTCCTCAGAAACTTCATTCGGAGACTCACGAGGAGTTTCCGGTTTGTTTAACTTGCCTCAGAGTACTGACTCAATAAATAGTCATTTCTGCTTAATCCATTTGTCAAAAGAGAGTTTCACAGAAGGAGAGCTTATTTTTGCAAGGGCTGGCCTTTTCGATGTAGAAGACTCAGTTATGGCAAAAAGTGGGTCTGCGCAAAGCATAGGCACACTTATGGGAAGTTCTGGCGCCAAAGGTCAGCGTGCCAGTATCCAACACGCCCTGGCAGCAATTCCAAAGGGGTAAAGAGCCGGTATTCTGTCAATTTGCAAATGTCAAAGGCCATTTCTAAGATGTATGGCGTTCTATAGAGGTTTAGACAATACTGCAGCTGAGGGAGCAGATGGTTTCAAGGATTTTCTCCAAATTATAGACAAATTGGAAAGCGTGGGAGTAGAAAAGGACTAGTGTAAAGGGGTTCGGAAGAGGCTTCAGGAGAGTAAGTTGTATTTGAAGACTACATACCATAATCACTGCGAAGAGGACAATAGTAAATGTGCCGATCACTGTAGGCTCTTTGTACTGAGCGATGCTGCTGACACTGACGTTCAGAAAGTATGCAGTCACAGTCACAACGTGAAGTGTGAGGATTGTGAGAAGCTGAAGAGTGTTCTTGAAGAAGTAAAAGGCGCTATTTCTGAGTACACAATTCAATTGGGTAGGTTCCAAGGGGAAGACTATCTGTATGAAGCAAAAAATGCTGCCGGTAAGATCTTTGAATGGAGAGGGCATATCGTGAGAGCAAAAACCAGGATCAGTACAAGCAGCAAATTGTTGATAATTTAAAGGGAGGTAAAGCATTTATAATAGTTGACTGGACAATGAAGTTCATAGCGATGAAGTTCCAGGAAAAGCAAGCAGAATGCTTTCTCAAGAGGGAAATCAATTGGCATGTGAGTAGCGTTGTTGTAAGACAGGAGGAAAGCCTGGAAGTAACCTCATACGTACACCTTCTTAACAAACAAGACTGGTTTTCAGTGCTGTCAGTCTTAGAAAATATCTTTGTCACCATAAAGTTACGAAATTCAGGCACAAAAAAGGCCTTTCTAAGATCGGATGAAGTGGGTTGCTATCACAAAAGTAAGCTGGTATCATCTCTACGAGGTCTCGGATATCAAGATTGCCACTTTCAGCTACTTACACAACTTTGAGTTTACACAAGGGGGCCTGTCCGTTTGAAGAGAGTTTAATGTTGGACCTGGAAAGTTTATTCGGTAAAATTAAAATTGCAATTTTTCCACAGAAAAAAGACGGATCTGGTGGAGGAGATTCCATTTTTCCCCACTACTGCTCGACGAACTGCATCAACAGGAGAAAGCAATGATGGCAACGACGTTAGTTCCTATCAATGCCCTGAACCTGGTTGCGATGAAGATTTTAAGACCCAGGCCGACCTTGACTTCCATATGAACTAGCTAGTTCCTCATGTAAGTCCTGTGCCTACGAGCATGACTTAAAGTCTTTGTGACAAAGTGAAGAGGTAGTGGGTTCACACTTTTATTAATTGTCATTAGAGGGTGAAAGTTCGACTGAACTGGTTGCAGTAGCCACAGAACCCTTGACAAGTACATCAAAGCTTCTCGTGGGATGGGCTCTTCATAAGAGAGGTGCAAGTGAACGGCTTTCGCAAAACGTCAGGCAGTACTCGACACAGAAATTTAATATCGGATGAGACACTGGCAGAAACCAAACCCAGAGAAAGTAACAAAGGATATGCGAACTGTTACGATATGCACAATTTGATTGACAGCTTACCTTATTTGGTTATTGGCTTAATTAAAAATATGCAGTGATTTCACTGCTAGTAGTTGCGTGCCTCCAACATGGCGTATTGAGTTTCTTGTAGTATAGAACAACACGAAACATGGTGTCAGGAGTAAAGTTATACCGTGCTCGTAAGTTAAATTAAAGTTTAATTACTTCGAAAAGCAAGCGAAGATGTCGGATACTGAACCAGAAATTCCTCCCACACCGAGTGCGAGTGGTACCGCTGCCGTTGTGAGTCAAACACATGGTCCCCGATTCGTGCCGTCCAATTTTCCAGTGCCTCAAGTAATTGTCTGCAAGGGGGATAAAGCGTCTAATTGGGAGTTCTTCCGACAACAGTATGGAGATTACAAAATTGCCACGGAACTCTGTCAGCGGTAAATGTCAGTTCACCTGGCTTCCCTTCGTTCGATTATGGGAAAATAATGTTTACAAATTTTATGAAATTTGAGCTTGACCGCCGAACAACAAGCAACCGTGAAAGGATGTTTGGATGGTTTGGAAGCACACTTTAAGCCTCAGCGAAATGTTGTGTATGAAAGATATGTGTTCAACAGCTGTGTACAAATTGTAGAAGAAAGTGTGGACGTCTATGTCAATCGACTTCGAAAAATCGCTTCATCTTGTGAATTTGGCGCATTAACTAACGAGTTAATTCGCGATCGGCTTATCATTGGAGTGAAAGATAGGGATTTGAAAGGTTTGTCGTTGCAAAAAGCCATAGAAATTTGTAAATCAAACGAAATTACAAAGCAACAATTGAAGAGCCTGGAAAACGAAGAAAAGAAACCTCATGAAGAAGTCAACATGTGTAAACAAAGTGGCAGCCGCTCGTCAAGAACAACAAAGAAACCGCCCGCACAAGACTTGAAAAAGAAAACACCCGACTTCAAAACTAAACCCGAGAAAGGAAACTCGAAGCGAAAATGCAAGTATTGTGGTAAACAGATGCACAACAAGAGGCAACACTCGGATTCTGATCTCTAAGTTCTCACAGTGGATGTAGTCTCCGCAATCGCCAGTAAAGGTAAACAAGTCCTTGCCAAGTTAACATTCTGCATTCAAGACAAATACAAGACGTCTATGGAGTGCCAACTAGACACCGGTGCCTCGTGCAACGTGATCAGTCATCGAGATCTGTCTATTCTGTTGCAGAACGGATCACCTCCACTTAACCACAGTTCAGTGAAGCTTAGATTGTTTGATGGATCAATCATGCGCACCCTGGGAGAAACACACCTAACTGCAGAACACGAAGGAAAATGCCACACCCTAAAGTTTCAAGTGGTCGACTGCACAAACAAACCTTTGCTATCTGCTGAAGCCAGTGAGCGAATGGGTCCTCTGAAGTTCAACTTCACCCCTCTGGAACGTGTGAACATGGTGAAAAATATGGCAGACCTCCCTCTTACAAAGGAAAAGATCTAAAGCAGTTACAAAGATGTTTTTGATGGCTTAGGACACATCAGTAACTCCTCGTTGGCAACAGATGACAACATAAAACCAATCCAACTCACACCCAGATGTGTACCAGTCGCGCTTTGCGACGAGGTAAAAGACAAGCTGTCAGACCTGGAGAAGAGAGGCATCATTCAGAAGGTAACTCAACCTACGGAATGGATTAGTAGCATGGTGGTTGTAGCAAAACCGGGCAAAATAAGGATATGCTTGGATCCTAGAGACTTGAACAAAGCCTTGAAACGCCCTAAGTACCAGATGCCAACACTGGAGGACTTTCTTCCCAAACTAGGAAAAGCAAAGGTATTCTCCACGCTTGATGCGAAAGATGGATTTTATCAGATCGCCCTGGACAAAGAAAGTAGCATGAAAACAGCATTTTGGACCCTGTGTGGACGATACTGTTACAAACAAATGCCTTTTGGAATCAGCGTAGCACCTAAAGAGTTCGAGTGTAAGCTTCAAGAAAAGTTAGCTGACCTTAATGGAGTGGTTGTGGTACGTGATGATATCTTAATCATGGGATACGGAGACAGTCAAGAGGAAGCAATGAAAGACCATGATGACAACTTGGTAAAACTTCTTCAGCGAGCGAGACAAGCAAATCTGAAGCTAAACAAGTCCAAGATGAATCTGAGAAAGCCTAAAGTATCATTTATGGGCCATGTCATCACAAGCAAAGGTCTAAAACCAGATCCAAAGAAGGTGAAAGCGGTGGAAGAAATGCCCAGACCTACAAGTAAGAAGGAATTGTCAAGTCTTCTTGGTTTTGTGAACTACTTATCCAAGTTTCTACCCCGACTTACCGAAGTAGCCAAGCCACTACGAGAACTCACATTCAAAGAAGCAAGATTTCTCTGGTCACCGCAACACGAAACTGCCTTCTCTGACATCAAGCAGCTTGTGGTCAACAATCCTGTACTAAAATTTTATGACCCTCTCGCTGAGGTGACCTTGCAGTGTGACGCTAGAGAATACGGATTAGGCGCCACTCTCCTTCAAGATGGCCAATCTGTAGCATTTGCATCTCGCACTTTGTCACCCACTGAAAGGAACTATGCTCAAATAGAGAAAGAGTGTCTAGCGATCGTTTTTGGATGCCAACGCTTTGACCGGTACCATTTTCCTGAAGCCTATTCATGCAGCACCGTGCAGACTCCAAAGGATGCTTTTACGTCTATTGAGATACAACCTTGAGGTACAGTACAAGAAAGGAAGTCTAATGTACTTGGCTGATCATCTCTCAAGAGCTCCAGTAGTTGAGAGAAAAGAAGCGGATGAGCTAGATGAATTCCAAGTGTTTGCTTTGGAAGTAGAGAACCTCAACCCCTTTGATGCAATCAAGTTGTCCCCTGGGAGACTTGAACAGTTGCAAACATGCACAGCCCAAGACCCAGTTCTACTGACACTGAAGACAACTGTCATTACTGGATGGCCAGAGGTAAAAGAGCAAGTGCCCATCCCTATCAGAGATTACTGGCTTTATCGTGACGAAATCTCAGTACACAATGGAGTGCTGTTCAAGAACCACAGAGTTATCATACTAAAGCTTCTGAGAGAAGAAATCATGTCAAGGATCCACTCAAGTCATTTGGGTATAGAGTCCTGTCGGAGGAAAGCAAGAGTTGTGGTATTTTGGCCGGGGATGAACAGTCAGATCAAAGAAATCGTGTCCAACTGCCATGTCTGTGCAGAATTCCAAGCACATAATCCAAGACAACCCTTACAGACACATGAGATTCCTGAAAGACCATGGAGCAGAGTCGCAGCCGACCTCTTCATTCTTCATGGCGAGAGATACATTGCTCTAGTGGATTACTTCTCCGACTTCATCGAAGTAGCCGAATAACCTGACACAACATCAAGTTCAGTGATACAGTTCTTAAAGGAACAATACAGTCGCCATTGCATCCCAGGCTGCCTTGTCACCGATAATGGATCACAGATTGTCAGCCAGGAATTTATGCAGTTCGCAACAGATTGGGAGTTCAAGCACGTGACCTCCTCACCAAGATACCCGAGATCTAATGGCAAAGCAGAATCTGCTGTTAAAATTTTCAAGAGTTTGTTCAAAAAAGCTTTTAAAGATAATAGAGACCCTTGGCTTGCTCTTCTCAATTATCGCAACACTCCTACTAAAGGTATGAAGTCAAGCCCCACTCAGCACCTCATGTCACGAAGAACCAGAACACTGTTGCCAACAGCCACTAGCCTACTGCAACCAAAAGTCCTTGAGGGAGTGAACAAGAAGATCAAAGTGAAGAAACAAAAGGCGAAGTACTATCAGGATCGTACTGCAAGAACACTGCCAGAGATAGAAATCGGCTAGGAAGTGAGGGTTGCCCCTCAGGAGCGAAACCAGCCTTGGAAGAGTGGAAGATGCGTAAAGAAGCTATCTGATCGTTCCAATTTGGTGGAGACCTCTAGTGAAACATTACGGAGAAACAGGCAAAGCCTAAAACCAGTACCGTCAACATCATCCCAGTCATTGGGCAGACAGTCAAAACCAACGACACCTGCCTCAACTACAAGCTTTGAAGCCAGCCCACCCGATTCAAAGACAGCTGCCATAGCTCCTGAAACCCAAACAGCTCCACAGATGAAATCACCAGAAGTTCCAGCTGCTCCCAAAGTACTCAGGACCAGAACAAGGATTGTGAAACCACCATCAAGATACCAAGACTTTGTAACGACTTGAAGGATGGACTGCTAGTTTAAAAAAAAAAAAAAAAAAGAAGTTCATTGTTGTTGCTGTTGCTCCGCTAAAAGCAACTTTAAAGAACATCGCAGAGGCATTTTGTTTGTAATGTTTATTACGATTTGTTTAAGTTGCAGTTCATTCTTGTGTAGTTATTTTTTTCAAGAGAAGGGAGATGTTACGATATGTACAATTTGATTGACAGCTTACCTAATTTGATTATTGGCTTAATTAAAAATATGCCGTGATTTCACCGCTAGTAGTTGCGTGCCTCCAACATGGCGTGTTGAGTTTCTTGTAGTATAGAACAACACGAACTGCTTGCACAATAGATGGAGAGAGAATGTTCGATATAACAGAATGGTTATCCAACATACAGGTTCAGGATTTCTTCTCAAGATTGTGCCATAAACAGTGATCTAATATACAACAAGAATCGGACGATGCCACCGACGCAGAAGACCACTTGATAGAGGCATCCCCGTCTGATGTAGACGAAGGGTGTTTGAGAGAGGCGAGGAACACAGTAATGCATGGGATAGGATTGAGACATCCAATCATGTTTGATATATATGATGTGTGCTCGTTGGTAAGAGAAGCAAGGTTGCCTAGTCTCAAAGTCAAGATGCTGAGAGACATGTGCAAAAATTTTGAGCTCGCATTCAAAATGCAAGATACAAATGCAGCACCTCTTGCAAAAATGGAGGGTATGATGTCGGAGTGCAGTTGTTATGCAATCTAGTTATGACGTCCACCGTTAATTATGCAAATGCGATATCCTTTTTCACTAGGACTCTTCAAACTTATGAACAGAGACTGTTATGCAGACAGGTGTGACGACAAAATATCATTTTTTCCCTTTCAGCCAGAAATCCGAGCCATCGCTGCTTTATTACGAAGGGAGAAGCAATTCAGGATAATTACACAATTGAATTACGTGACAGCGGTCACGGTGTATTTCAGTGTGTGTTGTTATCGCCGGTTACAATAAATAGAACCTTGTAGTCTGGTTTTGAAATGTTTATACAGGTTTGAATAGCGTAAGCTGTCAGAACTAAAATATGAAATAACAGAAGCCAAATTTTTAAAAAAGAGTTTGCGAGCGCTAATCAAATTATGTTATTCGATACGTTGTTGTTGACGTCTTTCATCACGAGATATTAAAATTTGTTAAATTTTGGCCTTTTGAAATGTTTAAGGTATTAATCGGTGTGGTCTTAGAGCTATGTCTACTATATGTCTACTATATTTTCTACTTAAAATGGTTAAAATCTAAGATTTATTGAGCTACTCATATAAAACGGTCGGAGTTTGCTCAATGAACTAATTTGCATGATCGGCTGTCACGCTAGCAATACCGCTAAAGGTTTGAAGTCACCTCTGCGAAGAAAATCAATAAGTGCAAGATGTTTTTATATTTTTCTGCAGCCAAACATCTTATTAGCAGAAATCAAGCGGAGTTTTTAATGGTCTGGTCTGGACTTGAGCAATATCAACCAGGAAAGAAAGAGTACTTTTAACCAATTTCAGAAAGCTGTCCAACGAGTGTTTTTAAATAAATTATGACGAGCCTCTGAATAAACGAATATCAAAATTGAAATGCATTTTATACACCTTATATATCACACACTTTAAGAATACAAAATATTTTTTGCTGCATGCGGTGTGATACGAGGACCGGGCTATTCAACTTTTGAAATTTTGGATATCGCATGAGGTCAAAAAAGGGCCTTTTGCAGCTTTGACTTTTGAGAGCTCTAAAAATGTTATTTTAACGTATTTCCAGAAACTAATGTGGTTTCATATACTTATACTAGTTTGAGGGAAAACTTTTTTCCAATGCGAATGCCCTGGACCGCTCTTACAGAGATCGCCTCTTAAGTCTTTGCAAGAAAGCACACCATTAAAATGAACTATCTGCTTGTGAAGGAGTCGGTAAAACATTTTAGTTCCATGTCATGTATGCTGTAATGGGACAGTTTCCTTAATAGAACAGAGGGACTAATGGTATCAAATGCCTTTGTTAAGTCAATGAGAATTGCTCCTGTTGCCATAACACTATCAGCCTTCCTTCGGATAAGATCAAAGAAGTAAGTAATAGCTAGCTCTGTTAAGCAGTTGCAACAGAAACCAAACTGGTACTTAAAAAGTAGACTATAATGCTCCAGATGAGCCATCGACTGCTTGTAGACTATTTTTTCTATGATCTTTGAGAAAGTATGGAAAACTGATGGGCCTATAATTTTCAATGTCAGCCAGATACCCATATTTATAGAGGGGATCACCTTGGCCACTTTCCACTCACTAGGCACAACTCCAGTTTCAAGAGATAAATTAATGACAAATGGTTTAGTCAAAACAAGAGCAGCATCTTTGAGAAATCCTGAGGGAAAATTACCCAGTCATTATGCTTTCTTTCATTTAGGGTTTCTTAGCTCTTTAAGAATATCTGATTCTCTTGCAGTTTGAAAAGTAAACTGACTTTCCTCATGTTAACAATCCAAGAGTCTCCTAGGACTACCTAAATGTTCTCATTAAAGGAAAGAATGTACCTCAGCACATCACCCATGAGGTCAAAAAAAATGAGGTGATGTCTGATCCTAAAAGAGTGGCTAAAGCATTCAATGCAACTTTTATGAATATCAAAAAGAGGTAAATTGATCAAAGCTTCCAGGGTACACCCAATTTTCAGAAGTTGCCGTCTTTCATAAATAAGATGAATGGTCTAAATAAGTTAAAAATTTCTCAGTCTCAGAAAATTTGTTATTCTCATTCTCTTTGTTGTAAATTAGACCACTTGGTATTGTTTCATTTTTAACAATTTCATTGCAACTTATCTCATAATCTCAACATCTTTAAATATAGTTACCTCTTCTATCACAGTCTTTTTGTGCATCAGCCGGGCATAAACCATGCACCTAGGGCATTAGTCACTCAAGTCAATTACTCTGTTCATAGACTAAGCACCTTTCTGAGGATTCATGCAGATCCCAGCATGCAGATCTTTTGAATCTCTGTCACAGCTGCTTCTGATACTTTCGTGCATCAGTCTCTGGTTCATGTTGGTACCATTTGTCTGTAATCTTGATATAATGATCTTTACAGATGCTCCAATGGAGATATGCTGCATCATTATTGTGCCTGGAGATGTATTCTGTATTAGCTAATACCTCACATCCAGATACAATATGATTCATTTTCTCTTCTTATTGCAAACACATTCTGCATCCACTTGCTGGCCACATATTACTTTCTGGTAGTTTCTGATGTTTATTGCCCGGTCTTGATCTGCCACAAGTACTCCCTCTGTTTTTCCTTTCAGATTACTTAACAACCATTTGTTGAAGATGACTGTGTCTATGGGAGGCTTGTCTACAATCCTGGGATACTGGTAATGCAGTGCTTTGTTTTTCTACTTCTCTTCTTTCATGGATCTCATCTTAGACTTCAATATGTGTTTCTGGGCCTTAGCATTTTCCGAGGCTCATTCATATTCTCTATTCTCAAACCCCGGCATTGTTACTTCCCTTTTGAACTTAGTAGTATTCTTGGATGTTGAATTTTTTACTTTAGACCTTTCATGTTAAAGCACCTGCTTTGAATATTGCCCTTCTTTGTGCCCCCTGGTGATGACTGAGCCCTATTGTTACTGTTTTGAATGCTGTTTCTACATCAATCAGGCACCTTCCTCCATCTTCTCTTGAGATGTATTATTATAATTATTATCATTATTATTCTCAATGTTATTATTACTATTATAGGGAGGTTGAAACCTGGATGACATAACACATTGAATGGTGGGGAAAGGAATCTTCAGCAAGTAAGCAGAAGTGTGAGGGCTTTAGTGGTTTTAAGTTTAAGCAATTATAACAGACAACATATTTAGGGGGAGATTAAAAGTTTGAGATACCTGGGCTACTGTGATTAAGGGAGGTTTGATGGATCATATATAATAAATGAATGTACAGTTGACAAATGCACTTTTGTAACAAACAATGAAAAGCAGTTCGTGTAGTGTGATCGTCCAGGTGAGTGTAGTTCTGAAAAGAACTGTTGTTGGTGACTGACGTTTCGACTATCTGTGCGATAGTCATCTTCAGAGTCAAGTGAGGAGTAGTTGTCAGTCGATGATGTTATAAAGTCTGGTCTGTTGAATGTGATTGGTCTGTTTAGCCGTGATGTGATTGGCTGGAAGACTCGTGTAGAGTTTGTTAACAGTCATTGGTCGGTTTCGATCCGTCTGTTGTTTGTCGGTCTGTTTGTCGGTTTGTTCACGTCGTTAATGAGTCGTTTGTAAGGTGCTGGTAATTGTTGACATCTGTTGAGAGGCGTCTGTTCTAAGTTAGTGAACCAGCTTTCCAGAGTCAGTCGTTGAAAATAGTTTGTACTGTAGGTTAAGCATTTAGCAGAGTCCCAGTCGATTCTGTGATTAGTTTGTCGGTGATGTTCAGAAATGTGATTGTTTACATCGCCATTTCTAGTTGCTCGTTTGTGTTCAGTAAGTCGCGTGTTAAGGTTTCTACCAGTCTCACCAATGTAGGAGGCCTGGCAGTCGGAGCATTCGATCTTATAAATCGCTCCCTGTCTGTTGTTGGGTTCGTCTTTGTCTTTAACGTTGGTCAGCAAATGTCGTAAAGTAGTAATAGGCCTGTGAGCTACGCGAATGTTGTAAGGTTGTAGGATCTGCGCGATAGCCTCAGAAGTGCCTTTGATGTAGGGTATAGCAGTTTATAATATAAATGAAAAGCAGTTTATAATATAAATGAACATAGTATGCATCGTCTGATTGGTCACTTCATTTTCCAAGAGGATGCTTTATCAGTTTATAGAGTCTACATTTGATTGGTGACAGCTATGACAAGATTCCAGTATTTCCATGATGGGGGACAAAGAATTCCACATGTTGATCTCACGTTGGCTTTTGAAGTACTACGACCCAAAAATACAAATTTGCAGAAAACGTAATGGAAAGTGACAAAAGTAGAGGTAGCAGAGAAGATGAAGCAAGCAAAAAAAAGATTTGCCTGGATGGAAGACAAAGAGCTAAATTCACTTGGTGAAAAATGCCCAGGTTAAAAAAAAAACCAAAGAAGAGACTAAGTAGACAGCTTCTATACTTACAGTTTGGTTTAAATAAATTTTCCGCTGGCGCTCCAGTTCATTAGTTCTATTGGAATACTTTTACACCATCTCAAGCATGAGATGGTTCTGATTACTCTGCTGCCACTCTTTTAAATTGCCTTGACACTGATCTTAGGCAAATAGCCAGTGTATCTCTTTCTTCTATTATTTTTTCACCTAGACTAAATAATTTTAAGCATAAACTTCTTATCTTATTCAATAAGTCTGCTAGTAATGTTTCTCACCTAGAGGAATTACTGTTATGATTGTCCTTTTTCTCTTTATTGTAGCTGTATTAGAAGGTAATTGTTTATTTCATATTATATCAATGTTAACTCATACAATTTCTAGTTTTAGTTTCTCTTGCAGTGAGTCGTTTTGCTATTTAGTCATTATTTTACATATGTATTTGTACCTGCTGTGAAGGCTGTAAGTTAGATAACTCATTGGGTTAATTGTCACCTTTGATAAATAAATAATATTGTATTGTATTGTAATAATTAATTCCTTGTACATATATAATGTTCAAGTGTTAGATTTTCACTCAGCAATCCAGCAGTTTGATACCTCAACACATACATATGTGAATATTTGGTTTTTCAGTGAATTCAGAGCAAGGATCAGGCACATTTTCCCTTAATCTGCCCTAATGGGGCATCTAGTGGCCAAAGCCAAGGAGAATTTGTTTTGTTTGTTTTTCATTATTCAAAGATTACCCACCAAACCAACTAGAAAATGAGATGATGGAGATTGAGAAAGAGTAGGTTTGACATGGAGGTAGCTCAACTCAAGTTTAAAGGAAACCAGAAACATTATGAGCTGAACACAGCAGTAGATTCTTCACTAGAAAACATTGATGGCAAGATCCAACTGTGCCTGCTGAATCCACAACATATCCTAAAGCTTGCACAAGATACTAAACAGAAAATTCAGAGGAGGCAAAAACTCATAGAGATCTCTGAAAAAAGTAAACAAGACTGGCAGGTAGTGGAGGAAGAGATATTTTTCAAGTGATGATAATCAGTTTTTTGCTGTCAGATCTGTGCATGTTGCCTGATATCTTTATTTACTTTGTGATTACTAATAAGTTATCTGAATTCACTAAAAACCATGGCCCAAAATATTTTTCTCACCATACCCACAAAATTTTCAAATTTTTCACAACTTTGCCAGTTCCTGTTCATAAGTCCAGCCGAGCCTTTAAGGTCACTGGCCCCCATACAGTCGCTACATATGCCTTATAAATACAGGAATTTAGTTTTAACTGGTAAAACTCCCTGAAGAAATCTACAACAGTTAGATGAAACATGTCAGAGAATAAAGAAGTTTTACAACCACTGTTCGCTAATTGCTGCTCACTAATTCAGTTTTAAAAAATTGTTCAAGTCAATACTAGAAGAAGCCATAAGGTGAATGAAAGAGGTTCTAATCGCTCCAGACCAAAACTCCACCAATCTTCAGCCCTGTTAGATTCAGAGACACGTCCAGTTCTCCCAGACTCAACTCCACAATTGAAACTATCCTAGGAGGACAGTTCGAATGCAAGCAGATGCCAAGAAAGCCTACTCTTCTCTCAAAGCCAGAATCAAACTGCTAGAGACCCACAAGGGCCAAGGTACTACTCCATCTGGTCTTAGGATCAAAATAATCCAAGCCAAAAGTCAAGATGTTGATACATTTCAGGCCAAATTTAACAAATTCAGTTAAACACCACAAAGAAGGGAACCCACTGAGGCCCATTCTCACCTGTATTGGCTCAGCTCTCTACAACACGTCCAAGTTCCTAACGGATATTCTATCTCCACTTCAAAATCGTAACGGATACTCTGTTGCCAATTCCTTGCAGTTTTCCAAAGAAATATCTGACATCAAGATCGACGAGAACGAAGTCTTGGTTTCCTTCGATGTTGTATCATTGTTCACCGCGATCCCTGTTGACAAAGCATGTGATTACATCAAGATCAAACTGGAACAGGACGCCTCTCTTCCATCCAGAACAAATTTGGACATCAATGACATATCACTCCTCCAATTTACCCTGTCCAACAACTATTTTATGTTCAATGACAGAATCTATAAACAAGTACACGGATGCGCTATGGGCAGTCCAGTTAGCCCTGTAGTGGCCAATCTCTGTATGGAAGAAATCGAGGAAAGTGCGATTAACAGTTCATCCGTCCCTCCTAAAATCTGGAAACGTTATGTCGATGACAGCTTCTGCATCATCAAAAAAGACAATGTGCCAGCTTTCCATGACACATTAAATCCAATCGACGCCTACATCTCTTTCACCATCGAAATTGAAAGTGACAATAAGATCTCCTTTCTCGACACTTTGGTCACTCGCAGAAATGGTACCATCGCTGTCGATGTTTACAGAAAGCCTACGCACACAGACAGATATCTAGATTACAATTCTCACCATGATAATAAACACAAGGCCAGCACAGCAGCAACTCTTCTACACAGAGCCCTAAAGCTACCCAACTCCTCCAAAGGAAAAGAACGAGAACTTAACCGAGTTTATTCAGCACTTGAATCTAATGGTTATCCATCGAATTTCATTAAAAACATCCAGGCCAACAAAACCCGACGTTCAACAGTGTTGTCCCCAGAGGAACTTGTTGGAACATTTTTCAAGATGGTCGAGGGGTCCGAATCACGCAAGTCGTTCGCCTCTCTTCCATACATTAAAGGCGTAACAGAACCTCTGACTCGTGTCCTCAAAAAACACGACATCACAGTGGTGAACAAACCACTCATCACCCTTCAACAACAGTTCCCGGCCCCAAAATTTCGACCATCGTTGGAATCGCAAACAAATGTTATTTATAAAATTCCTTGTGGTGACTGTTCATGGTGTTATATTGGTGAGACTGGCAGGGCCTTAAACACAAGAAAGAAAGAACACCTCAGAAATGTAAAAACCGCGGCAAAAGGGTCAAGAATTGCCAATCACGTCTGGGCCAATAGTCACGCAATAGACTTTGATAATGCATCTATGCTAACTCAATTAGCATTGGTAATTAGTCCCTAGGGATTTTGGATATAATAGATTGTTTTGTATCACACCTTGTCACTTCACTTGTGGCCTTGGGCTGTGTACTGCTTGAAGCGTTCTATAACTTTTTTGTTCGACGGATCAATCCAACATGGCGGAACAAGTTCCCCAAGCCGTTGCCGGTGGAGCGATAACTCAAGTTGTTCAAAATCCTCAATCTGCTCAAGGCGAACCTGCCGTGGCGCAGCAAGCTCAGGACCAACCTTTGGCACAACAAGCTCAGAATCAAGAGGTATGCATCTTTTTCTGTTTCGGATGCCATGTGGTTGATTATATTTCAGTGGTTAATTTTTATCAGCAGAGTTTAGATTTGGTTTACTTTCTGTAGATGTGAAATTGTGTCAGGGGCCGTGAAAGTTTTCTTTGCCTGCGGGGCCGTGAAAGTTTTTTCTTTGCCTGCGAGGCCGTGAGAGTTTTCTTTGCCTGCGGGGCTGTGAAAGTTTTCTTTGCCTGCGGGGTTGTGAAGTTTTCTTTGCCTGCGGGGCCGTGAAAGTTTTCTTTGTCTGCGTGGATGTGAAAGTTTCCTTGCCTGCGGGGCTGTGCTGAAAGTTTTCCTTTGCCTGCGAGGCCATTTGGATTTATTTGCCTGCGGGGCCGTGGAAGTTTCCTTTGCTTAGGAGGCCGAGAAATTTTCTTTGTCTTCGTAGCCGCGAAAGTTGCTTTGTCTGCAGGGCTGTTATAGTTTTCTTTGTCTGCGGGGATCAAAGTTTTTTCTTTGCTTGCGAGGCCGTGAAAGTTTCTTTGTCTGCGCTGTCATTTAAAAATTTTTTGTTTGTGCTTCTGGGGTCGAAAATAGTTTCGGTATTTTGCTTTTTGGAATGAAATGCTTTACGTTCACCTTCGGTTGTGGTAGTGTGATGCTGGCGTGCAAGAATAAATTTTTTCTCCTTTAGCCTTTTTTGTTTTTGTGGCTTGAATTTTACTTTGTAGCCCCTCTTTTAAGGAATTGCTTGCTGATGTAGAAAGTTCTGTTGCCGTGCTTTGCTTCGTTGGAGTGTGATGCCTGAGCATCAGTCGCCGTTCATTTCCTTGTGCAAGCTTACGTGTGGTAGCTTTTAGTTGTACGGTATGTAAAAAAAAAAAAAACGAAAGACTGCTCTGCCGTTGTGTGTTTTTAAAACATTTTTTGGCCTGTGAGGCTAGGAGCGTTCATCGTTATTGCTGGAAGTTTGAGGTTTTGATAATTTAATTTAATTTTTATTTAATTTAATCAAACTTAATGTAATGTAATATTTCATAACTTGTAATCTAATCGGTGTTGTTCTTTTTCAGCCCGTATTATACTGTGCTTGATCAGTTATGAGATTGAGTAATGGAAAGAAAGGAAATGAATGGATCAGTGATTTTTTTTATCTTGCTTTTTGAATTCTGTTATATAGGAGGAGGGTGATCTTGCTCGTGTCTTAAAGAGACTTAAGAAGTTGGAAGATTCCCAAACGAAATCTGTGGAATCAGTGTTGGAGGATTTACAGCACCTCTTACGTTCTCTGTTGTTCGAGAAGGACCAGGCAATTGATTACCTAGTGAATCTGAAGCTTGTGGCCAAGGAAACAAAACACACGAAAGCTGGATTTTATTCTGCAGTGTTAACAGCGATGCAAAATAAAATGTGGGCCTCAAACATGCAATTTAAGCGCTATCTTGAAGCCCTCTTAGGAGATAAGGAGGATGAAGTGGTACTCAAGCGGATTGCTGCCGTAGATAAAGCGTTGTGAGTGCCTGGAGTTGGTGCAAATCGTTTCATGCCAAGGGGGAGAGGCAGGGATAGATCACAAGTCCAGTGTTTTCAGTGTGGCCTATATGGGCATTATCAGAGGTTCTGTTCCTCGCGTCCACAGCCAGGTCCTCAGTCTAAGAGGCCTCGCCTTTATAATCAAGGAGTTGAGGCACCTCAAAAACAATGAATGTATTGACAGGATTAAGGCGTTTTCCCAATGTTTTTTGATCAGTTTCCAGTATTTATGCCATGTGTTTCTCGGCATTAAAGGCTCCCTTTTCATTGTGTCAATCGGTGTCTGTTGTTGTTTCAATTTTAATTCACTCTTGTAAGTTCTGGATCGGGGTAGAGTAGCTCCTGCTGGTTCATCACATATGGTGACCCCCAGACGACCTGTTTTCAGGCGAATTGAGGCTGCTCCCTCCTGGTCGGGAACCCCAGGTCTCCCCATAGGTGATCTCTCTTTTTGCCCTCTTTTCCTTAGATTTTGGGTGGTACTAAGCGTGAAGCTGCTATGGATAACTTTTACGTTCTTACGGAATTTCAACTACAGACAACGGCAATTAAACCAAGAAACGAGACCCTATGGGTGGATATGACTGAGGTTCCCGTTCAGGGGGGTGCGGCTGTGTGTTGGGAAAGTGTTATCTCATCTGGTAAGGTTCTGGATCTGGAGACTTTACATTTAAGGGATCCGGATTCCTTTGTGGCGGGTGGTCTTCACCGTAATTCAGCCGCCTGGGAGCTGGTACTTGAGGGTCATCCGTTGAGGAACTGTATTCTAGATTGGATTAGAAATAAAGTCGACATCTTAAGTTTTTCAAGACCTTTTGCAAGAGTTTTCAAGAGAGCTAAATATTCGTCTACTGTTCCACCCAAGAAGATTTTCCCGAATCATGTAAACTGTAAAAATTTTACGGAATTTATATCCAGGGAGATTCCGAATCGTGTTTTAACCGGCGCTGTTAGAGTCCGGGGGGTAGTGGGTGTCAATGATCCCCCCCATCTTGTGTTGCCACTCACGGTTGAACCTATGAAGCCTCGACTTTGTATTGACGCGAGGTTTCTAAACCTTTGGATGAAAGATATGCCGTTTTCACTGGATAAACTGAGTGAAATGGCTAGGTATGTTTACCCTACACTGTTCATGACCAAGTGCGATGACAAGTCCGGGTATGATCACGTGATGTTGACAGAGTCCTCGCAATCATACTTTGGGTATAGTTTTGGTGGCCTGTGGTTTGTTTGTACGACTCATCCGTTCGGATGGAAAATCTCCCCTTATGTTTATCATACCATTGGTCTGGCCGCCACAGGTTTCTTGAGAGCTCAAGGGATTCCTTGTTCTCTCTATATAGACGATCGCTTAAATGGAGAGCTTTTGCGACCGACTGGGTCATATTACCAGCGGACAGATCTTTGCAGTTCAGGTTGCTGGCAGCTACAGGTGCCATATTCGTTGTCCTTTCTGTGTTGGTTGATCTCAGTTATACCATTGATATCAAGAAGTCGGTTCTTGTGCCGGTCACATCCCTGGGGTATTTGGGTCTGATCGTGGATTCTGTTCGACAATCGTTTTTGGTGCCGCGCCGTAAGTTTGAGTCCTGGGCCTTAATTAGGGAGAAAATTCTTGCCTGCAAGAAAACAGTTTGGATCAAAACTTTACAACAATTTCAGGGGAAATGCATATCTTTCTCTTTGGCTGTTCCAGCCGCGAAATTGTTCATTAGAGAAATGAGTAGAGCGATCGTTTCTGGCTTGGATGATGGGCAAGTGTCTATGACCAACGCTTTGAGGGAGGAAATTTCGCATTAGCGTTACCTTGACGACTGGAAGGACACTCTTCTGTGGAGAGACGAGAAGCATGTGCGTATTGCGATTTCTACCGATGCGTCCGGTTATGGGTGGGGTTGTGTAGTTCATTCACCTTCGGATGATCAGATTTTTCGAGATTATTGGAGTCAAGAGGAACTGTGTCTCGATATTTCTACAAAGGAAATGTTAGCTTTGTTGTATGCTATTAAAGCTCTTCCTGACGGAATTAAGGATTGCCGAATTGATGCTTCTATTGACAGTATGGCAGTATTAGGTGCGTGGCAGGGGTCTGGCAGTAGGAGATCCCCCCAGTTAACATCAGCTACAAAACGACTTTATTTTGCTCTATCTTCTCGTAATGTTCAGTTGAACTTATCCTATGTACCATCTAAGGAAAATGTGGCCGATTTTCCGTCTAGGACAATGTCACGTGTGGATTCCAAATTGTCAACGTCAGCTTTTGAGAGGGTCAATAAAGAGTTTGGTGGAGTTGAAGGTCATTCGTTTGACTTGATGTCTCTGGACTCAAATGTAATGAAGAACAAAGATGGGTTTTCCTTGCCGCATTTTACTCCTTTTCCAAGCCCAGACTCCAACGGTGTGAATGTCTTCAGTCAAGACTTGCGGGTTTTTCCGTCCATGTCCAATCCTTATGTCTTCCCGCCATTTTCTTTGATTGGTCCTCTGTTGAAGTTTCTCTTGAGTTTTAAGATCCTGTTCACTACTGTGGTTCCAGAGTTTGTTCCTCATCGCTATTGGTGGGTTGAATTGAATGCAAGGTGTTCTGGGAAAATTTGTCTCGGTACACAGGGTGACTTGAGTGTTCTGCTATCCCCATCAAAGTCGGGTTATAGTCCAACACCTTGTCCCTTTTCTATGTGGGCGTGTCTCGGTTCAAGGTGTAGAGTCGGGCTCATTGTTTGTTTCGTTTTTGTTCCCTACAGACATTGCCTAGAGTTCCAAAGTTATTCACTCCCTGCGTTGCGTGCCCACGATGCTCACATCCGAACGATGAGGATTTCAATTTCTGTCAGAAATGTGGTTATGTTAGACGTGCTACAATCCAAGGACCACTAAAGAAATTGGATATTGATGAAGGCAGCATTGCCCAACGAGTACACGAGTTGAATGAGCAACGTAGTTCGTCTCGTTATTCTAGACAGAAATCAGCTCTGGAATTGGAGTTTATAAATTTTCTGGGAAACTTGTCAGTCCCCAAGTCTGTTGTCAGTGCTTCCCTCGGATGTTATTGCGTTCCTTGTGTGGAAGGATGGAAAGGGAAGGACACGAGTTCATAGACAGGATTGTCACACCTGGGGAGGTAATGCGGGGCTAGATTGTGAGTGCCCTAAACATTTGGCATTTGGGACTATAGATTCACTGATTGGCAAGTTGCGTGCTATATTTGCAGAGAGTGGTCGAGGCGCAGAATGGCAGTCTTTGTTAGGTGTAGGTAATCCAGCTTCTTGTAGGTCAGTTAAGAATTATTTGAGTAATGTGCGAGAAGAACAACTAAAGGCTAGGGTAACTCCACGCCAGGCCTATCTTAGTGAACGATTTGTTGGTTATCTCTGAATTCATTAGAGCCCTTTTGTTGCATTCTTCGACTTTGCGCGCAATTCAGATTTTTATGTATGCCCGCGATCAGGCTTTATTTAAGGCATTATTTTTTGCTGGTGATAGAGGAGCTGATTTGTTACAAGTAAAAGTATCTGATGTTTTACGTTTCTCGGATACTTCTGGTTTGTTGTTCAATCATGTTTGGACAAAGTCTCCCAGGTCAGGTGACGCAAATGTGTTTGCCTTTAAGCGGGGATCTAATCCTTTGATTTGTCCTGTCCGGGGTTTGGAAATGTATTTTGATGTGTGTAAGCTGTTACGTATTAACCTTGCGCCAGGTTTCCTTTTTCGCTCTATTTCAAAATCCGGCGGAGTTTGTTTCAGCCATTTGGAGTCTTCGGCGGCTCAAGTGCAATTGAGTTTTTATGTTTCCGCGCTAGTTGGGAAGTTATCTAGTGGTCATTTAACAGTTCATGGGTTTCGCAATGGGGCGGCTGTATCTTTAGCATTGCGAAGGGTAAGTCTCAGTCAAATCATGGACCACATTGGCTGGAAATCTAGTAAGACGGCGCTTCACTATATCAAAGTTAAGCAAGTAGTGAATCCAGCAGGCGCGGCGGCTAAACTAGCGGATCTCCCTTTACAAGCGGGGCAGGACTACAAACATCAGGATCATCTTGTGGGATCCTCCCAAGCTTTTTCATGAATTTATTTTATTGAAGTTGTGAACTATTATAGTATAGGTTATTGTTAATGATTAGATATAGTATGTATTAAGTAAGATTGGAAAGAGGAATAAAGAGTTCTTTGTGTTTCTTTTCTTAGGGTGTGTGATTGTTCATTTCATATGAGTGTGGGTGTAGGCTTGGGAAGGCCAGAGCGATTCTCCATACCTTATTACCATCTCATGAATAACAATTCCTAGGGAGGAATATTACACTATGCTAACTCAATTAGCATTGGTAATAAGTCCCTAGGGATTTTGGATATAATAGATTGTTTTGTATCACTCCTTGTCACTTCACTTGAGGCCTTGGGCTGTGTTCTGCGCATCGAAGCGTTTTCCCACCCACCCGCCACCGGTCGGATTGATCCGTCTCACCATCACCCCTTCGCCTGGCTTGGGCTTTCCCGGCCAGAGCGATTCTTCATACCGTATTACCATCTCATGAATAACAATTCCTATGGAGGAATATTACACTATTATTGACAAAGGCGGTTTCAGAACAAGAAAAATACAAGAAGCGTGGCATTCCAAGTTAACTCCCAATGCGGACAACAATTCCTGTCCTTTGCCTGGACAATAAAACATTCTTTTTAACAAACATTCTTAGTTATCACCATTTTTAATTTTTATTTTGTACTTCACACCTAGTATTATTTACCTTTTTATCATTTTACCCGTTGAAGGCTGTAGCGCAAACAGCTGAAAGCTCGTATTTTTAAAAGTTTTAGCCAGAGATCGTTTTTTAAATTTCATAAGAAATTAAATTGTTGAAAGCTGCATGTGACTATCTCCACTCTGAAGTGAAAGACCACCAAAAAGCTGTCCACACCACCTCTGCCAATAATGAGGGCACAATTGGGTGATGGAAGCGTGAGTAGCCTCTGTGTTGCCCTTTTAACCTTCACGGAAGATGTTTCTCAAGAAAGTGCAGTCTTTAGAGCTTCTAAAGCTCTTCAGGAGGAGATTAACAGCAAGGAAAAGTGTAAAGTCTCATTAACGTGGATGTTAGGGATGATTTTCTGTCTTTGGAAACCTTGATCCAAGATAGCACTCGAAGTGAATTCTGTCTTTCCTCTGGCACAGCAAACCAAGTTGACACAATTCTACAATGAAAACTTTCTTTTGTCCAATTCAGTCCTCATGGAAAGCAGAATGACAAACCTGGTGCCAAGCACAATGGTTAGCTGAATACTAAGTGCAACAGTAACAAGCACCAGAGTCGACCTGAGCACTGAAAGGCTATCCAACGCCAAAGGTCAAGGTCAAGCTCTAGCAAACTTCTTCCTTTAAGTCTTTCTCTGAGACTAGAACAACTACTGCTGCTGTGTTGCAATGTACATTACAACGACAAGAAGAAATGGTTCTCCACACCACTAAATCATAGATCTTAGCCAGGATGGATTATGGTCTTTAAGACTACATTCAACAGCAGTCATACCCATATTAAGAATGTTATCAATACAGTGGAACCCCTCTAAACCGGACCCTCATTAAGCCAGAATCCTCTCTGTGCCGGACCTTTTTTTCAACCACAAAATCTCTGTCATACATTTTCTCTATTTTTAACCTCAGTAAACCAGAACCCCTCAAATCTGGAAACCAAACACTTTTTTCAGTCCGTAATCACTTACCGACAAAGAAATTGACCTTGTTAAAGCAGAAAGTTTGAAAGTTTTAAGCTTGCTGCCAAAATTAAATCAAACGTTTTTAAACATTATTAATATTAAAGTTGTTATCATGCAGCTGTGAAATCCCAATCAGAAGTGACAAATGGCTAATTACTCATTGTTCTATTGGCACTGAAACAAAAAATCAAGCCCCTGTATAGCTGCTAATTATGAGTTACAAATACAGGCATTTAGTTTTAACTAGTAAAACTCCCTGAAAAAGTCTATGACAGTTAGATGAGATGCATCAGAGAATAAAGAATTTTTACAACTACTGTTTGCTGAGTGCTTCACACTAGCTCAGTTTTACAAAAAATGAATGACCTTAAGGTCTCAGGCTTTCAGACATGGAAATACATGGATGACACCAATGTAGGCAAGGGCAGCTGGGTAACATCCGGAGTGCTGTTCATGCTGTTGAGAACTGGTTGTGTGACCACAAGATGACCTTGAATGCCTACAAGTGTAAGGTCAGAAACATTGACTTTGAGAAGAACAGGCACGCATTCCAGCCTGTCATCTTTGATGGTAAGGAACTCTCTGTTGTTAACTCTGCTATGATTTTAGGAGTGACTTTGGATGAGAAAATTAGCGAACAATTATCTAGTGTAAGTATGCATACATAATTCTATCAATTCTTAGCTTAGTAGTTTTATCAATTCTCTTCAAAATAACCTGTACTATAGTAATTTTACACATTTTCTGTATTTATTGTAAAATATAAAGTAATTCAGCCTTTTGGCCGCAGTATGATATTCAATAAATCTATCTATCTATCCAGCTATCTATCATTTTCTGTTACTTTAATTTAGAGTGCCCTTAAAAAGCTATATCAAGCTTATACATTGACACCAAAACAAATTTACTAATTTACCTATAACTTTTTGATAAAGCTTTTATCAATATTATCATTAATATTATTAATCATTGCAGTCTGTAGAATGCATCTCCATAAATATCTAGACCCGTTGTTGTGGGGTCTTATGTTTGTAATAAAAAAAAATAAAGATCTTTTTAAACTATATTTTTAATAACTAGATCACTAAACTTGAAGCTACTATTGTGAAGGACAAGATTCCAATCCAAACCAAGAAGCCTTGAAAATCACATGTTAGCAGTAAAGCACAGGAAGATTCCAGTCAAAAGCTGGAGAATCTTTCAAGGTTTCAACTATTGTGAAGGAAAAGCAAAGACTGAATGGTATTATTCCAAAAATTGTGAAGATGGGCATTGAAAAATATGAAAAAAGTCGTCAAAACCAACTAAGGAGCATGCATGTGTTGCATGAAGGGGGGTTGTTAAGCAAGCAGAAGTATACTAACTCTAGAAACAGCAGTGATGTAACAAAACATGTTCCAGATAAGTTATGTAGAAATGACAAGACACTTTTTATGGAAGGCTGTGAAATTTCTAAGATTCTCCCATACATAACCCTTATAGTTATATAAGAAACAATGACCTTGGTGTAGTTTTAACTTTGGAGTTGTTGGCCATCAAGCTTTCTGCAGAATCAGTTTCAGGAGTATACAGGCCCCTGAGGCCTTTCCTTTTTCTTTTTTTCCTGAACACCTCTGTATTCACAAAAAAAGCCTCTGCCTCCAGTGGTTTGAATGGGGAAGAAAGAGTACTGCATGTGGCAGTGGAGGCAGATTGTGTGCCATTTGGCAAGGATGACACACAGCATTTGTCTTGTTTTGAAAATTCTTGCTGAAGTCCTGTACTGAGACAATCTTTGAACAGACAACACCATCTCTTCTATTCTCTTCAATAGCAACATAGTGATACTCCCCGTTAAGTCTCTTAGGATCAACATCTGCAAGAGGTCTGGTTGGCACTTGATCAGGTCTACCATGAAAGTATTTGCCCTTTAACAGGTGTCGCACAACAGTTAGTCTGTAGCAAAGAAACTCAACTAGGTCCGGCTTTACTTTCTTGTAAATAACATAAGAATTCAGCAAACAAACTTCCAATCCATAGTAAAAGAGTTTTTTTCCAAACTATGCAAGATCTGTTCAGCAAGGTTTACCCCAACCATGAACTCTTGATGAGCACTTTGTGCCGGTGGGCAGGGTATGGCTTCACGCCCTCCAGCAGCATTATGTCGCTCAACCACAGCCCGTTCACCATTGCTCTCTGAAGGATGGATGGTGAAGACTAAGTAGACAGTCATGCTTATCATGCCATGGCAACCAACATGATTCCTCCATGCATAGTCTCCATGATTCATCCTCCTTTCCATGGCACTGGTGAGTATAATATTGTTAAAGAAACCCTTCCAATCCGTCCTAATTGTTCCACATGCCAGAATCTTCTTTTGCTCCAACTCTATGAAGTGGAGGTTGTCCATGTAGAGGTGGTGGTACTTATTTTTAATTAACAACAACAACAACTTCCTCAGCACCCTTCAAGCTAAATTGTGCTCCACATTCCCCTCTTCTTTGCCAAGATAAATGTCAAAGTTACAAACATAGCCTCTTTTCGCCTCACAAAGGACCCACACCTTTATTCCCCAACAAATGGGCTTGTTTTTGATGTATTCTTTGTAGGAGCCTCCCTTTGTGCGGCACCATGGTCTCATTTATGGTAAAAAAAGGAAATTGAGGAATTCTATCACTCGATGGATTTTATCAAATCCCGGGCTCCCTCTTGGTACTGCTCTGCTATTTTCAGCAAGATGAAAATATCTCCAGATTTGCAGAAAGCTAGTCTGTGACATTACAGAACTTACACTTTGTTAGTGAAGAAGAGTACCATTGCTCCATTACATCTTTATTCCTGGCAGGTTGACTATTCCCTTATAAATGATGACAATAAGGTTCCACATGTCATCTGTAAACATGGCACTGAAAAGATGTTCCTTCTCTACAATCATTTGGATACCTCTACATGGGACCTCGTGATGGCTTGCCAAATGGCCTCTCTGGATATGGAACATAATTTCTAGACCATAAAATCGTAGGATCTTGAGGACGTTCTCTCTAGACTGCCAAGACATGGCAGGAAAAAATCTGCAATTTTTGGAACATGTTAATTTCAAGACAGCTAGAGAAATAAAAAATATCATGAGAAACACCGTGCATGTTGGTGCGCATGAGTACAAATAAATAAAATTTCAAGCTATTTTTATTAGTCTGGAAATCCAAGAAGAGGAATAGATAGATAGCTTTAATAAAAATCACATGGCAGCCCAATAAGGCTGAATTCCATGATTATTTACAATACAAAACTGGCTAAAATTGTCAATCATATTTACAAGGCATATTATTTACAAGAATAATACAAGAATAATGCACAGACCTATTGTCTACACAGACCTATTGTCTACACATAGCTGGTAAATATGTCTGGGAGAAACGCCTGGTGCACATGATTGGGTTAAAAAACTGACACTGATTTCTAAGATTACAAGTGATATGGTTCTTCGGTGGCAAAAATGATGAAGCTTGTGCTCATATTGGACACTTGCTTCGAAAAATTTATTACATTGCTCAATACATCTATCCTTCAGTGAGTTCAGGTTAAACAATGAAAGGTTGTCAAGATATGATAGGCCACGTGAAATTATAGAGGGCACATTTTTGAACACCTTCTATGTCATTGCTGAAATAAAGGCTTGGTTTTAGCTGTTACTGACAAAGCATAGATTTTACTGAGTTTCACTTTTGTTACCTACTGTTCTCTATTCGTCATGACATTTTACTAGTGAGTGAGTTCAGAACATATGTTACTTTGGCTTATAAAGCAAGAAAAGAAACAGAGGTTTTTATTGTTGCTGAAGCCTTCCAAGAGGGTAAACTGGGTTGTTATTTAGATTTCCCCTGAAAAGAGGGTGTGGTGGGGTAGAGGGGAGAAGCAGATGGATATGGCTGGGTATGGATCTTACTCTCCCACCCTTAATAGACCCTTCACAGCACTGGGTAGCAATGCAAAACTGGAGAGCAAACATTCCAATACAGAATAGAAATTTCAGAAGAGGTCAGGCACTTGTGCTTGTAAATAATACTTTATGCGGATAAAAGCTTGTACTGGTATTTTTGTTTCTACAAAGCAAGTAAGGTTTAGGGTAGAAGTTTTGGATTGGTATAATTTTAAAGTTGGAATCAGCTTTTTTGATGTGAAATCGCAAATACTTTGGTAGCACCAACCTGCTTGATGGCTTATGTAGTGTATTGAGAACAGAGTAAAAGTACTTGTACCCATTTTTGTAATATCACTGTGGGATTACTGAAAGATGTAAAAGTACTGTAATCAAGTAACATGATTGTACCAGCTTATTAGATCAAAGACAGAATATAGGAAACAATTCGAGTGAGTTTGTCATCTAAATGAATAGACAACAGCTAAAAAACATGGCAACTACTCAAGGTATGTACTTTCAAACTCATCATTCTTCATTCTTGTCTGTAATACCTGGACTTCTCAAGGCTCTAGGAGAAAATTTTACATCAAAAATGACACTTGTGTAGGATTTAACAGCAATTCATGGTCGATTAATGGAGATATTTTTCAAGTAATTGCATGCACCACTGTACGTTTTGTGCTTTGCTTATATCACTCTAAAAGTTGATATTGCCAACAAGCCTATGCTGTGTTCCACTATGCAATGGGGATTCATGCTATCATCACGAGTTGAAATTTCACCATTTGCCTGGTCATGAGAAGGATACTAAGTTGAGAGAGGAATGGCTAGTTAAGATTCGAAGAGATAAAAGTCCAGACTTCAAGGTTTTTTAAGAGCTTTGTTTAATGATCGAGAAGCAAAGTAGAAACTTTCAAAGTCTTTAAGACCTGTCGGATTTAAGAAATATCCAAGGTGATCCGTATTTAATGGAATTCATTTTGTACCAGTATGAGAGTGTGCTTAAGGCATTTCAAAGATGAAGACTACCTTCCACCTACCACATCTGGTTGACAACTGCTCAAAAGGGAAGCTGTTCCTTTTAAGTTTGATTGGTCATCCAACTCCAAAGCACAAAGAAAGATAATTCAACATGTGGAAAGGTATTGATCATCAATTGTGAGTATTTCAGTGATCTCATCTTAATAACATTGATTCCTTATGAAAATTTAGCACATCAATTATTATAATGTTCACATGGTTACCTGAAAATATTTTAATAACATTGTTTTACTCTTTTCTTCACAGATACCCAAACAGATGAGAGTAATGTGGGATATTGATCAAATGAAGCCTTTAAGTGCTACTGTGGTTCTTTCTTTATTCACTCCGAGCTTTCGCCGTTCTATGGCATCATCAGGGAGGACGATAAAATATTTGCGCTATGGTTTTAAACGCTGGAGGTGCCACTGTAGATTAGCATAGTGTAAAACTAGCTAGTAGGACGCATGAAAACTGGAACAAAAACTACGCAGAATCCACAATAAGCTCCACGCCACAATCAGACAACTTGTGCCACGAAAGAAATGGTCCAACATCACCAACGTCGACAAGAAAACGATCAAAGACCTCAAAGAAAAGGCACCGAATTTTGCATCATCCAGAAAGATAGATACTCACAAGCAGCGTTAGACCATCTCAACGATTCCAACACCTATCAAAAGGTACCACGCATGACAGCTAAAACAGTAGAGAACAAAGTCAACTTAGTTTGGAAGAACATTTGCTCACGAAACAAATTCCCACCATTTGTCGTGAAAAGCTTTGTCGCCTCCAACACCGAGCTACCCAAGTTCTATCACCTAATCAAGACACACAAGACGGGCCCAGATATTAAAATAAGACCTATTGTATCAAACATCAACGGGCCCACACAATGAATCTCGTGGTTGCTTTCGAAAACCCTCGAACCCCTACTGACAAGCGTTCCAACACACCTTGAGAACAGCTACGAACTTATCGAACGCATACAAGATGGGGACTTCAACAACAATAAGACACTACCGTACCCATGCAGCCTGGACGTAGTATCCCTGTACACATCCATACCCATCCAAGAAGCCATCAATAACACCGTCGACAGGATTGAACACGGCACGTTCCATCTATCCAGGCTTGACGTCGCAGAACTACTCAACGTCACGCTCAACAACATGTACTTCACCTTTGAAGACCGCATTTTCCGCCAGACCAAAGGCCTACCAATGGGCTCCAGCGTTTCAGGCATCTTAGCCATCCTGTTCATGGATAAACTTGAACAAATCGCCCTCTCATCCTACCGCCTCATCAGCCCATACAAACGCTACATAGACGACATATATCTTCTACCACGACACCATGAACAGTCTACACCCGAGACTAAAATTTGAGATCGAGAAAACCACTGCATCACCAGAAGGCCTATCTCTATCACTACTTGACTTCAAAGTCACTATCACGACGAACAGCAAAAGCTCCTTTGAATTTTACAAGAAACCTGCGAAAAAGCCGCTTTTCGTACACCACCAGTCTGCCCTACCAAAGCGCTCAAAGACTAACTTCATCCGCAACGAATGGAGGCGTATACAGCAGAGATGTTCAACCCAAATAACATCCAACAAACACAACCGCGACTTCAACAACATTCTCCACCTCAACGGATATCCAGAATGCACCATACATGAAACAAAACACGTGCAGAATCACCAGAGACCCCCAAACGCAGACAAAAGAGTGGCATTATCTCAAAATCCCATTCATCTCAGACCGGCTAAACCGAAAAATCACGGGAATCTTCAAGAGAGAAAACATCCCAGTGCGAATCGCCCACAAGTCCTACACTCTGAGACAAGCCCTTTCACACAACACAACAGAAAGGAAATGCAACAGACCAAACTGCCCCATCGCAGACACCAATTTATGCCTACAGAAACACCGTTTATCAGCTCACGTGCAAAGCTTGTGGCGAATATTACATCGGAAGCACGACACAATTCCTACATGATCGAACAAAAGAACACTTGACCAACGACAACTCGTCGGTAAAAAAACATCTCACAACACACCATCGCAACAACAGCCTTAACATTGAAGTCAAAGTAATCACGCGTGAAAATGACCCCGTCAGTCTGCGATTGTAAGAAGCGTATTACATCAGAAAGCTCAAACCGGGACTGAACTCCTGTGAGGAATGCACTGAACTTAACAATCTTCTATTTTAATGAGCTATTTTAATTAACTGTTTTTAACAAATATTTTAGAACATTTTATCACGCCATTAGTTTTCATGCGTCCTACTAGCTAGTTTTACACTATGCTAATTTACAGTGGCACCTCCAACGTTTAAAACCATAGCGCAAATATTTTATCGTCCTCCCTGATGATGCCGTAGAACGGCGAAAGCTCGGAGTGAATAAAGAAAGAACCACAGTAGCACTTAAAGGCTTCATTTGATCAATATCCCACATCATTACGACATGCTACTAAAGGACACGTTCAAACGTTTAGATGAGAGTAATGATGACCATTCAAGTCAATCAGAAGTTAGCCCAACCATTGACAAAATGCAATCAAAAATTCAGTTCATCAAGGCACAGCTAGTGGCTTTGCAAGAACAGCTACAGAAAAGTAGAGATGAAACTAAAGCAGCACAAGAAGAAGTAGAACCAGTAAAAACCCAAGCGGTAATAGAGATTAAAGAAATAAAAAGGCAAGCAGCTGAACAATTGGCACTAAATAAATTTGGGCTAAAGAGATTTCACACAGATAATGATTCAACAAAATTTTCTACTGACTTTCCCTCTTAAGCACATTTTCAGTTCCTTTTTCAATTTGTACAGCCAAGTGCTGAAATGATGACTTACTGTTATGCTTCTGGAGAAAGAGAGGGTAGACTAGCTTCTAGGGATATGTTGCTTGTAGATGAATTGTTTGTGTTTCTTGTGCACCTCAAATTAGGATTATTTTAACAGGACTTAGGTCATAGATTTATGATACATAGGTCTTCACTTTGTAGGATATTGGTCATCTAGAATAGTTATTTGTATCTTTTGCTTGGAAGTCAAATGATCTGGCCTTCAAGAGCTGATGTCAATGGGCATATGCCAGAAGGTTTTAAAAAGCTATACCCAAGCACACGGGTGATCTTGGATTGTACTGAAATGTTTGTTCAGACTTCAACCTCTTTACTCCTGTAATCACGGCTCTACTCGACTTGTTAGAGTAATACAACCCTTGAAGGGTTGATTGGAATCACTCCCAATGGAGCCATTTGTTTTGTTTCCAGTTTGTACACAGGGGGCATTAGTGATAAGGAAATCACAAGGTGCAGCAGGATTCTAGACCTTTTAGAACCTGGAGACTCAGTGATGGCTGATAAAGGATTTGACATCAATGATTTACTAAGAGAGCACAATGTATTATTAAATATTCTTCCCTCTCTTGAAAGTCAAGTGCAGTTTTCCCCTCAGGATGATCAAAAAACAAAAACCATTGTCAATCTTAAAATACATGTTAAATGGGCTATTAGAAGGGTCAAAGAATATCACTTCTTTGATTTGGAAGTTCCTCTATCTACTTTAGGTTCAGTAAATAAATTATTTTCTGTACCCTGTCTTCTGACAAATTTTCAAGGACCAGTGATATTAACTGATAGTGACAAGCAAAATGAATGAGCTTAATATATGTTGTAGTTTTAAAAAAGCAGTGAAAAGTGTTAAAAAGAAAAATTACACAACACTTTATAGAGGTCTATGACTGCTCATTTTATATAACTGTTCATAGTGTAACAGTACTGACACCAAATTAAACATCTATATGTGTCATTCTACTGAGTCATCTTGGTTTATTGTTAGACTGTAAGCTTGCAATTTACCAGTTTTTTATGCAAAAGCTGAATTGACTTACATTTATTGTTGATAGTGTAGCCCTGTACACTTGAAACGAACACCAATACCATTTGATTGTATGCTTGAAGGCTTTAGATTATTGTTTAGTGTAAAAGCTAGTCTCCAGCACAATGTAAAACAGCAGGTCTGGCGATTCCACCACAGGTAAACAATCAGTCTCAAAGTTCTTGCCCTCCACCAAAACTGGGTCGATTCCAGTCGCTGATACTTTCTCAAGATAACGTTGTTTGACCTTATTCTCTAACCTGTTTGCATAATCATGAGTATGGTTCAGGATACATACGCTCAAGCGTGCAGTTATTATGGCCATGTGATGAATAAAAGGCTCTATTGGGAGTTAATGAAAATGAAAATCTGATCTGTGACTATTTCCTTTTTTAAAAGTAAAGCAAAATGTATCAGCAACCGAGCACAGGAATTAAGACATAGAATAGACCAACTTGATACTATTATCTGCGATAATTTTACTTCCCCTTATATCGATGGGAGTATGACAGACTGAAAACAGAACTTAAATCAATTTACCAAGAAAAAGGAAAACAGACAATGTTTAGAGCAAAATACCGCTGGATAGAAAATGGTGAACATCCAATAAAGTTTTTTTCAATCTTGAAAAAATTAATTACAACAAAAAAACTATCAGTGAACTTGGATTACAAAAGCATAGAAAGCATAGAATCCGCCATTTTTCAGGTGTTGTTGCTCACAAGTTTGATTACGTCTGTGAAAGATCATGGCGTCAAATTATTTCAATACCGATCAAGTTTTAGAGATGGTCTTGGCAGATGGCAGTGATCTGGACGATGAAGACAGTGTAGAAGAAGATTTTGGCGATCTGGAGAGTGAAAGGGATTTGGAAAATTGTGCTGATTGTTCGCAAGATGGTAGTTTTTCTGAAGGTTCAGTTCAACCTTTGCCGCCATGTGACAGGTCTTCACTGCTAGCGGAGGAGGTAAGAGCCAAAAACTTGGTGTTTATTTTGTCTTATTTCTTAGACCAAGTCTAAAATTCACTGTTCAAACATTAAGCAAACTTAAATTATTAATAAGCTCAATACAAAGCTGTCTCAGGATCTGCTATCTTGAATGCACTCCTATATTTTACTGTAAAACATCCACGTGACATTTTCTTGGGAAAAAGGGTTAAGTCCATGTTTTTTTTTTAGGATGATTCAGGCCCTTCAGCCTTGGATGTTACCCTCCAATTTGTGAATGAAAGTGACACAGAAATGGTTGTGCATGCACAGCCAGTTTCTTCAGCCTCAAGAAGAAACTTACTAGCTCCAGCTAGGGCAGCAGCAGTTCGAGTAAGGCCAATAGCTGCTCCCACATGACCAGCAGTAGCTCCAGCAGGGCCACCAGCAGCTCCAGCAAGACCAGCCGCAACTCCAGGTTATAACTTTGTCTGGAGAAATTTTCGTGGCATTGAAGAAAACCCAAATGGAGAAAAACATTTTCTTGGAGATACTGGGCCATCAAGAGAAGAAAATGCTGCTAATTCTAAGACTGAACACTTCAACCTTTTCATTGATCAGAATGTAATACATAGTTTCTGCCTGAAAGCTAACAGGTATGCAAATCAGTATGGAGTTGCTGGTTTTCAAGATGTCGTGCCAGAGGAAATGATGGCATTTGTAGCCATGAACATTGCAATGGGTATTTTAAATACCTCAGATGTAAAGACTTTTGGTCTACAGACCCAGTTCTTTCACATCCTTAGTTCCCTTCAGTAATGAGCAGAGACAGATTTTTGCAAATTCTTTACCACGTTCATCTAAATAACAATCAAAACGACCCTGGAAATGATAAACTTTTCAAAGTAAGGCCACTGCTTGATCACATCATAAGGCAATGCAAGAAAAATTAGAAGCCTAACTGTGAAGTCTCAATTGCTGAGCAAATGATTGGCACAAAAAGTAGGATAAGCTTCCGTCATACATGCCCATGAAACCTATTGCCAAGTGGGGAATATAGGAGTAGGGGTTATGGCAGATGCAGTGTCAGGGTACTGTTGTTACCTTCAAATCTACACTGGCAAGGAAGGAAACAATGGAGAGAAGGGCTTGGCAAGCAGAGTTGTAAAAGATCTCATGGAAAATTATCAGGGGCTAGGGGGATCATCTTTATATAGACAACTTTTACACCTCTCCTCAACTATTCAAAGATCATTTGGAGGCTGGAACCCTTGCATGTGGGACAATAAGAAGCAACAGAAAGGGTTTTCCTGCAGTGGTCAAAGATAATGTTGATCAGAATGACTCATTATTTTGCAAAGTAGACATGACAGAGGGGTTCATCACAGCAGTACACTGGAAAGACAAAAGGGATATTTTTGCACTGACTACCATCCATGGCAATGCTGTTGGTGATGACATTCCTCATAAACCAGAAACTGATCTGTGAATACAACAAATACACGGGTGGCATTGACTACAATGATCAGCTGCTGGTCTACTTTGCCATTGGGTGAAAACCTTTGAAGTGGTGGAAGCATGTGTTTTGGCGGCTAGTCAAAATATTGTGTTGGTCAACAGCCACCTGCTCTATGAAGTTAAACCTGACAAGAATCAGTTACCCAGAAGCAGTTCAAGCTCAATTTATGCCATTCTCTGGTTCAGCCACGATTTACGTCGAGAGAAAATCCGGGTGCCAGAGTTGTCAGGGAGCCTGGTTCCCGGCTCCAGTTCCTTGTGATTGTTTAATAGGAAAGCATTTTGGGCAAAGGGCTGGCAAGAGGAAGAGATGTAAAGTTTGTGCTTACACCAAAAATGCAAAAGGAAATCTAAAGCATACGAAAACTAATTTGTACTGTGCAAATTGTGATGCACACCTTTGTGAACAGCCATGTTTTCAAAAATGGCACTCCCAATCCAGCCTTTGATAGGTTTACCAGCTTCTCTTTTAGCCAAAGATCACAAACAGTGGCCTTCTAATGCAGAACAGCAATGCTTTCATGCATTTTTTTCCAGGGAGAATACAGTTAGAGTTGTTTAAGTAAAGAAAACATTGTTCACTAATTCAAAATATATTTTAACTATTTTTGGAAATTCTGAGATCCCGGAGTATATTTGAAAATCATATTATTCTGATGGAGAAAGCATCAGTTGGCTTAATAGTTGTGCATGATGAATAGCTTGTAAGACATCCTGAGAAAATTTATCTAAACCTAGAAATTCTGATTTTAATCTGCATAAATTATGTGATTGTTGGTTACCATGGAGATTTACATTAATTATTTGTTTACTTTATTAATGCTCAGAATTTAGTAACCTCTCTAACCATATATAACATGTATATATTACTGTAAAGTAGTCTTGTATAAAATCATTTTATTCTGCAGTCCCTTGAACCATTTTTTCTCTCCAAAAATATTCAATCTGAGAAGGATTAAATCTCAATTAAAAACTGCCTTGCAAAATCTGAGCAAAGGGGAACAGCTGAATGTAGTGCAGAGGGAAAAAGAGGACTGTTCACTTTTGCATAGCGAAATTTCGCTAGGAAACAGAGAAGATCTGTTTCAATTGATGGTGTCTGTCAAAAAAGAGAAGTGTTAGAGCCCAGTCCCAGATAATGCTGTGGTCCTCATGAGCCCTTATAAGTATGCAAAAACCAGAAATTTTAAGATTCTTAATCGTTGCATTTATAGATACCCTATGAACCAGCTCGAAAAAATTCATCTGCCCTAAGGAGAATTATCTACCAGGGAAATAAGGCAGGCACATTCTCATGCTAATTTACTATCCCTGAAACGTCGACAAAGCATCGTGTACACCTTGATATGGGAAAAGTTGATTACTTTGTAGATTTTGGGAATAGATCTTATTTTTATCAGGTAATTTCTTATGGCAGCAAAATACCTGTCCTAGTTAATTGCAAGCTGATGTCATACGCTCATATTTTTGACTCCTGCCAGCAGGACTAGTATGCAGTTTGTTCCATTACTGAGAACACAGTGGAGGTTATCAAGAACAAACACCCCCAAATTGGTGAAATTTACTCATGGAGAAACGAAGTAGGATGTTACCACGACAACTTTATCTTGGCAGCCGCTAGGGATGCAGGGAGACAAGTTGGTATTTCAGTTATGCAGTATGACTTTTCTGATCCCCAGTGTGTGAAAGATGTCTGTGATAGGATTCTTTGCCCAATGAAGTAATCAATCCAATGATACTGCAATGAGGGACATGATATAGTTTCTGCAAAAGACATCCATCCCGTTAGAGGTACGAATGCCCTCATTTCCTCAACAAAGTAGACTAAAAAAACACGAAGCACAAAAGATAGAGGGTTTAGTGAATATGACAACTTTAAGTTTGAGGGGGAAGGAATGCAAATATGAAGAGCTTATGGTATTGGGCAGGGTGGGCTGATTCCTTAACAAGATTTCATCATAAAGCCTCAGGGTCCTACAAGACTTATTGTAAATGAGAACTCCTTCCTGCTGAAGGCGGCTCAGCTCCATAAGGCAACTACAAATGGTGAAAAATCAAATGGTCTTTTCACTTGTTCTGAGCCAGGCTGCAACATGGTGGTTAAAAAATGCAGTGAACTAGGGAGTATCCTTGATGTTGGCAAGCTCTGCAATCTGTCGAAAATTTGATACAGTTTATGACAGACTTAAAAGAGACTGGGTGAAGAAATACCTCATTGTTGACAAAGAGGATATTGACAGTGCACCCTAAGAATCTGGTGATGAACAACAGCACGAGCATAAAGCAAGTAGTAATAGCAGTGATCTGCAGCTTAGTTGGGCACTGCATAAGCCAAGAAGTGAAGCTGTACATTTCACTTGTGAGGTTAAGCAGTATTGGACAGCGAAGTTTGATCTGGGAGAGAGAACTGGCATCAAGGTAGATCCCAGAAAAGTGGCCACACGTATGAGAGTGGCAAGAAACCCAGATAGCTCCTGGATGTTTGAAAGGAAGGACTGGCCAACTAAGACTCAGGTGCAGGGATTTTTTTGAGATTGGCAACTGCAAGAAGGAGACAAGGAAGCCGAGAAGTTGAGATGGAGGACGTTTATGCAGAGGAGGAGGAGCAACAAAGACATGAGGTATTGGAAAATGTGGCCAGCTAGCTTGGTCTTCAGCACCTCATTTGCTATGACTCTTACTGCTTGTGTGACCTCTTGCATGATAGAAAACTTAAAACTTTCAGTGTGGTGATGGTGAAGCAAATGCTTAAATACTTTGCTATTCCTTATGGTTCCCGAAATAGAAAAACCACTCAGGTAACTGAACTTTTAACATTGCTAGAGGGATGTGACTGTCACTGATAGGATAACGCTGTAAACTTTTTTAGATGAGAGACTGAGAAGATGCTGCTAACTGAGTGTTACAGTTGATACACTGTAATCACTAGATATTGATTTGCTACAAGTTTGGTTCGTTTCATTATGTTAAACCGCAACTATAGCAACATTGTTAAGTTCCACCAAGAACTGCATTTTGGTCAGTTGTCTTTGCTCAGGCAAATGATAAGTCATGTTTATTGTAAGAGTGTATTGCCCACCTTATCTTGAAGTTAGTTGGTTAAACTCTTACAAGCAGAACTATTATCTAATTGCCTACATTCTTTTTATTTGTGCTTGTCTTATTTAGCCTTTGGTAGTTTCACCCAGATTGTACGAGTTTTTCATCATACATTCTAGCAACTTTGTGAATTTAGTTTATTTTGTTCACATTAGATCACAATACTACATGATTTACCCACTTGGCTATTAGTTTCTGTTAGAGTTAGTTTTTAAGTTGTTCTCCTGTAAACTTTTAAAGACTTAGTTTTTTTGTGTTTGATTTCTGGTCATGCTATAACTTGTGTCCTTGTATCCCAATGGAAAATGAAATATTTTAAAGATCAACAAAAGATGCAAAGGATCATAATCGTAACCAGACAGGGGGCAATAGGAAAACCTTGTCACTTTATAACAAAATAGATTCTGTTCTGGGGTGCAGAGAAATCATGACCTTTAGTCATGTCAAAGAATCTAGGTCAATCACTTTCCCACGTTCTTCCAATTTTGTCAAAAAGCATCATAGAAAAGGATGAGGAGGAAGCCACTCTGGATGAACAGTTTGAGCACTCTTTAGCAGTGTTTGGATTAAATAAAAAGAGGGAGAGGAAGAGTCAACAGAGGGATGAGAGAAAGCATGCCAAAACTTACACATGATGAGGAAGAATCAGCCCTTTTTTCTGAAAGCGTGGAAACTCTTAAGAGCCAAAGAGAGAAATTTATTGTAGTGATGGAGGCCATGGAGAAAAACCATGGTTACAACTCCAGCTTATAAACCAATTTTTGAACACTTTCCCATGAACCACTTTATGAACACTCTCACGCAGGCAATGTATTCAAAAGATGATCAATAACTCTTGAAATATTATTTCTGAACACTACATGTAGCCTACAGTTATGTTATAATCAAAAGCACATTTATTTTTGTACCTGAGGAGAATATATATAGAATGGACAAGGTAGAGATTAAAACAAGTTTCATTTTTATTCCAATATTGTTACTGTTAGATATTGTCATTAGTACTATTGCTCCATATTAGTCCATCACATGTGACATTTTCATAATTTTTCTTTAATTTCCTTCATCAGAAATTAATGTTGTTACATGTAGTTAATTCACTATTAATACACTAAATTATTCATTATAACAATAAATCTTTTGACTCATTTTCTGCATTGTTAAATTACCATTTTTGTACATGAATCTCCATTGATTATTTAACTTCAATCCTGGAGACACTATTAAATAATTAAATGATGTTATTGTATAAACTGAGAAACTGGAACCGTCTTATAGTCAGATGTGTAAATCAAATGAGGCCAGGTATGCTATGATGATTTAGTTTCCCAAGCTTTCCCTGATCTACAGCATCATCAGGGAATGTAGATGGAGTCTTTGAAGTGAAGAGTATATCAGCGAGGTGTTAGGCTAGATAATAGGGGTTATATGGAAAGGATTTAAATAAATTTTTGCCATCTTAAAGACAGAAACAACAACAATGCCAACTCACAAACCACGTCCACCAACTTGCATTCCAATGAACATTTACAAAAGAAAGTTCTGGTCACTGACCTCACTCACTCACCTGCTCAACACACAAGAGATAGCGCTTCTGTCAAAAGGTCCCAAGTTCTGCCTTGCACCCACTGTAAACAAACACACCACCAAGAGTACAAACATCACGAGTGAGTTTGCCCTTCAAAGGTCAAACATCAGCTAATGCAGTTAAAAAGCAAATGCGTGATCTCAGTCAAAAGATTGGAACTACACTGCAACACGTGTTTATCAGCAGAAAATTGGAACAAGACCTCAAGCCCAGAGAAATTAAGCCTCCAATTATAAACCAACAACGCGTTGTTTACTCTTTAACATGTGATCTGTGCAATTCAGATGATGTCAGCTTTACAGCTTGACACCTCCATCAACATATTGTTGAACATCAAAACTCTGCGATCGGTAAACATTTTTTGACAGCCCATGGGGATACAAGCCTCCTCAAAAAAAGTCAATTATGTATTCTAGAAAAGTCCCAGGGAAAATTTGACTGTCTTGTCTATGAGATGCTTCTCATCAAGCAGTGCAATCCTTGCCTTAACATGCAGACTGATTCTATTTGTGCAAAACTCTTTGTTTAAAAGAACATTCTGTTACCTATTGTCTTTTTTAACCAATCGTTCTCAAAGTGTTTGTGTTAATGGGATAGTTTCAGAGCCTCAAAAAATCGATTTTGGAGTCCCCCAAGGTAGCACTTTAGGGCCCTTGCTCTTCATAATGTATATTAATGACATATCCCATGTCATTAGATATTCTAATGTTGAGCAATATGCTGATGATACGCTTCTTTACTTTGCTAGTGATGATGTTAACATAATTGAGTCCAATCTGCCATCTGATTTAGATGGTGTTACTCAGTGGCTTAGTGCTAATTACCTAATATTTAACTCTACCAAATCTAGATAGATAGACTGTGTTTAGATAGATTGATAGACTGTGTTTTATTAAAATTACATTGCAGATAAAACTGAATTGCGAAACTTCACATTAATTAATTGTACAAACTGTTTCTGCAACACATATTTATGAAGCTTGTTGCCGCTCTGTCGGTCTTACAACGATTAAGATTGAAATTCCTCTGTTTCCTAAAATTGTAATTAGCCTGATAACTTTTTGGGATTAAAGAATGAATTTTGTTGTTTTTGTTTTCTAAAACTGATCGGAAAAGTGTCGATGTCAACTGTTCTTGGTGGGTTCTCAAGCTTGGGACGTTTGCTTGATCGAGGGCTTCTTTGTATGATGCTCCAGGGAAGATGCATGCGACGGCTCTTTTCTGCACTCTCTCCAGATCGACTTGTAGATATTTCGGAAGTGCATGGTGGAACACTGGGCAGGCGTAGTCTAGGCAGGACCTGATGGTTGCGCAATAGATTGCTACAAGATCGATTGTAGGTACTTCAGCCCGCTTAAGTTGAATCAAAAAATAGTGTTTTGAGTTGGATTTCTTTATTATTTCTGTAATATGGTTGTTCCAAGTTAGAGTTGAATTAATATTGAGTCCAAGAAGCTTAACACACTGCACAGATTCAATTAGTTCCCCGTCCACGTTGGTTTTTGGAAATTGGGGGTATTGAGGGCTAAAGCTGATCAACAGTTCTTTGGTTTTTGCGCAATTCAATTGAAATAGATTTTCCTCAGACCAGGACTGTACTTGGTCAACTGCACTTTGCACGTGACTAATCTTTCCTTTCGGGACGGTTTCTGATACCGTCGTATCGTCAACGTATTTCCACAGATTAAAATTAAAATAATGCTTGTGGGTAACCATCAAAGGTTTGCCTCTAAGTCATTCTCCATATCATCTGACGGCCAAGACTTAGAGAGACCAGAAACGTTTAAATATCTAGGGGTTTTTATGGACCCAACACTTTCTTGGAAGTCTCACATGAATTACTTGGGAAAGAAGATCTCGTCTAGATTAGGAATGTTGCGTAGAGCACGAAAAGATCTTGCCTCAGTCATCCTGTATCATTTTGTACAACACAATGATATTCCTCCTTTTTGACTATCGCTCAGTTGTATGGGATAGTTGTGGGGCTATATCTAAAGGGTATCTTGATAAGCTTAATGGGCATGCGGTGAGTATTATCTTAAATAGGGCTGTGAGTGAAACATATATTGTTCATATTCTTGGTTGGCCTAGCCTTCAGTCTCGTAGAGACTATCTTAAATGCATGCTGGTTTTCAAATCTATGAATGGCTTAGCACCCCCCTACCTATTGAGTGATTTTACTCAAGCTAAGAAATATCATACATATAATACCAGGCACAGGGATTTGATTCGTCTTCCTTTGGCCAAAACCACTAAATATCAAGGCAGTTTTAGATATAATGGTGGGTGCACTTTTAATAATCTGCCCAAAGCAATAAGATCACTGGAAAGCCTTAAAACTTTTAAAACTGACTGCAAGAGGTTTTTTAAACAGATTTAATCAGTTAATATGTAGACTTTGTATGTGTTTTCTCTAATGAGTTTTACTTTTGTCTGTCAATTTTATGTGTAACTTTGTATTGTCAAATTTTGTTTTGCAGGGCTCTCTTTAAACTAGCTATGCAAATTGTGATGTCCCTGTTTAAATATTGATTAAAGAAATAAATAAATAAATGACTATATTTATTTTCTGCACTGTTTGATCTAAATATTTCTACTGCATTTACATACCTGCCACTGTCCTGTCCTATTGTCTACAGAACCCATATTGCTGTAACCTTTGTAACCAATAGAATAAGTACCATATGTTCATTAGTACCAAATATATAAGTATAATATAATAACATATGATATAAGTACCATATGTTAATTAGTGTTGCTATTTTATTGGTGTCATCAATTAGTCCACCGATGCTAAACTGCAAAGGGCAATGTCAAGGAACTGCTGGTGGACCTTACCTTACTGAAGCCCTTGAGCAATGATAGGCAATGGCAGTTCAGTGGTTACAAATACATGGTAATATGTATTCTGAAATAGTATGATACTTTGGAGCCTGAATACATCTATGTGGGGAACCAGCTGAAAGCTGTATCGAATGTCAAGGATATTGGTATTCACATCACATCAAATATATCATGGAACCTGCAAACCAACAGACCTGCAAACAAGGCAAACAGTATGCTCCAATTTATAAGTCAAACAATGGGCCCCAGGAACCCTGAATTGTTCTTAAAATTGTACTTGAGTTTAGTAAGTCCAATACTCAAGTATGGCTCTCTCTTAGAGAAACTGCAAAGTAGAGCATATAGATATGCCTCAAGAAACATTAGCCGAGATATGTCAATGAAGAGCACTTAAAGTTCCTTAAATGGCCAACTTTAGACAGTTAACATTCTAAATAGGCTCCACTCATTTGAGTATTTTACATTTGTGCATGATCCTCACCATTATGAGCTAACCATCGCCATAAACTTAAACCATTACCCACAAAGCTATATAGTTTTAGGTACTCTTTTCTTTATAAATGTAGTCAATGAATGGAATAATTTACCTAAAGAGGTTGCAGATGCAGAAACTATGAACATTTTCAAGAAAAGACTGAGATGCCATTTTACTAATCAGGGTTCTCAGTAAAAGCCAGCAACCAGGGGAAATCTACCGACTGTGAGCATGAAGGTAGCTGCCTGTTGAGGCAATGTAATTTTCATTTAAAAATAAATAATCAAAACATATGATTGTAAACTTGCATCAGAGAGGATAAAATTTACAGAAAAACATTGTTCCTTGTGTATATCAATGAGCTACCTACTGCTATTTAAAACTCTAAGGTACCATTGTATGCTGACAATACTGTTCTTTGCTTTGCAAAAGAACCTTGCAAGCTAGAGAGCAAGTTGAATGCAGATCTCTACAACACAACATTCTGTCCAAAGGCAAACAGACTCACTTTGAACCTTTCTAAAACCAAATCTATGTTGCTTGGAAGTAATAGAAAGTTATGTAATATTTCCTTATTGTCCCTTTCTATTTTTGATTGCGAGTTAGATTGCATAAATAGGTTTAAATATTAAACATGGTCAGATCATGTAGAGAGTGAAATTTCTAAATTTAATCAATGGCTCAGTCTTTTACCCAGTATCAAACATTTATTACCCTTAAATGCTTGCAAACTATTCTAGGACAGTCTTGCTTTACCAGTTTTTGATTACACTAATTTAGCTTGGGGTGACAAAAACAATGTCTCTTATGAATAACCTGCAGGTTCTGCAGAACAAGGCCAGGAAAATTATCCCACACAGACCTTTTTATTTGTCAGCTACTGATGCCATCGTAACTTTAAAGTGGCTCAACCTGGAACAACGTATATTTCATCACCACTGTACATATTTCAACAAGTTTATTAATGGCCTCATGGATCACTAAATGGAGCTACTAGCAAACAGGGGCATTCAAAATTATAACACAAGAAAGAGACATGCTTAGAGTACCCTTTGCAACCAAAAACTGGGGTAAAAAGAAAATGTGTTATCACTCTCTGAAAGATTGGAACAACCTAGATTAAGCCATTACAAATGCACCTGACATTAGGAATTTTAAGCATAGCATTTTAAGCAGCCTCTATATTTAAATTTTCTTGTGTTTCAACTGTAGTTTTTAATCAATCCTCACTATAGCTTTTGTATAAATTTTTATTTCTAGGTATTTTTCATTTTACTCTAAATAGTCTAGTTTACTACTTTTAAACTTAGTTAGGACCTTTTCTGAAAACCACAGTGATGTGATGATAGTTTCCTAATAAAAGATTACGATTTATTTTAATTATCTATTCATTTATACCAAGAAGTCCCCATTGAAGTGGACACTGGTAGTTCTGTAACTATGAGGCAAAGGATGTTTACAATACTGAGAATCCCATGCTGGGGATATAAATTCGTTTGAACTGCACTTTAAGTCATGAGATATTCATCCCAACCATGGACCAACTACTGCAAACTACTGTAGTTACACCAAGGATCCTTCATCAGTCCATACCCTTTGATTACCATTGGTAATGTTAACATTGCATGGATATGTCATGCAAGGCTGCTAGGTATTACTATAGACTACAAACCTACTTGGACAAAACATCTTACAGAATTAAAGAACAACTTTGAAAAATAAATCAAACTTATTGAAAAAGTGTTCTTTCTAAAGAGAAAATCTCTTCTTTACCAATTTAAGGTGATTCTCCCTTCTGTAACATATGTGCAATGACACCCGTGTCTTAATTTCCACGGTATTTTTTGATGTTTTCCAGCTTTCACCGCATTCTGCGTCACAATGACATTCCACCAATTTTTGCATGACCATAGATTGAATATTGCAAAAATTTGTGTAATTTTTGATAAGGCTCACAGAAATTCAATGGGTAACATTGGGTCCAGTCAGAGAACCTCCAATTATTACTGCTTAACTCAAAACGTACTAGAGCATTCACCCAACACATCCTACCAAACAGGATCGCTGTAACAGTCGACACAATAAACCTAGCCTTGTGGAATATGCAAGCCTTTTACTTCTTTAAGTTCATGGAGCTCTCTGCCATCGGAGCTGATGCCGCTACAATATGGCATCACCATCTGGATTACATCAAATACCCACAGGCACAACAGTGTTGAGCTGGAAGGCTAATTATCAATTTGCCACAGGATACAACATCAGAAGCAGTTGTGGATCTCACTCTATGGGGCTTGATTGCTGTATTGTGGAATTTTGTTTCAGACTATTTTAATGACTCTTTCAGCAATTTTATAGAAAAGTGAAACCTGATCCCACATGTAGGGAAATCAGATGTACCAGCCTATCCACACTAGTTACACATGACCCCTTAAGCATGTAATGCAAACACTCAGCGGTGATTTTTTTAAAATTGCCCAAATAATAGGCAGATTAACTGTTGGAAAAGTGAGACAACATGAACTTCAACAGTCAGTACTCAGTTGTTGGGACTGCCATTTTGAATTGTGTTAGTATTCATTTAAACGTCGATTGAGATTTGGCATATCTAGGATCAACTACTACAGCAATTCAACAGCATGCTTAAACTACGAGTATCTACGATTGTATGGAGACAAATCCCAATCCAGGACCTACTTCAAGAAAAGCTTATGCCAAGTGTTTGTTGTGCCTAAAGGCAACACATGAACTTGAAGCATATAGAGCATTTTCACTCATGTGACCAAATTTCTTTATCATCATGGTAACCGACTTCATCCGACATGTTGGTGTTCCGTGATAACCAGCAGTGAGTATTGTGACAGGAAACAATTGGAGCAGATGTTACAGTTTTGAGAAGATGTTAGTGTAACATTTATATTGTCTTTGTCATGGATCATGGTCCTTTGCCTTGTCATTAGCTGTGGGAACAAAACAGGGAAGAAAAGGTCTAACGTTGAAAAAGTAAGGTTTTTTTGTGTCCCATGTGTTATAGTCAATCAAGGAGAGTGCACTGAAGAACTTACTTCTGAGTGAAGAAGAATGTGGATCTCTGCAATAAGCAGAGATGACTTACCTGATGATATTTTAGAACGTGATGGGTCTGCAGCCAGTACTTTGTTTCAGGAGAAGCTGCAAAAGATTGGAATCAATTCAATGTAGACTGGGTCCCTACCCTCCATCTTGGGCATTCAAAACAGCATGTAAAGGATCCTGAAGAAGCAGCTGCTCGAGCACAGAGAGCTGCCAACAGATGCAAATGTCAAGCAGAGATCGCAGAAGAGGAGGTGGAAGAGAAAGTGAAACAAGTGGATGATACATGGGAAACAGCTGATGAGATATTCTACAAGGCCAAGCTTGAGGCCAATGCTTTGAATGTTGATAATACAGGAGAAACAGCTCGTGAGATATTCTACAAGGCTGAGCCCAAGACCAAGGCTTTGAATGTTGATGACAAAGATCCAGAAACCAGGGAAGAATTAGCCAACAGTCATGACCAGAATACAATGAATGCTGAAACTCAAACCACAGCATTAAGGGTAAAAATTGCCCAAAATGCTGAAACTCAAACTCAATTTGAATATTTATTTAAGCAAGCTGTTCTGCAACCTTTTACTGAGGAATATTTTGTTAATCATGATGACAGAGTGAGGTTTTACATTGGTTTTCCAGGTTTTGATGTGCTCAAAGCAACTTTTCCTTTCATCAGTCCGTTTTTCACTAAAAGGAGTAAAAGCTTGTCTTTGTTTCAAGAATTTATTATGGTATTAATGAAATTAAAATTGAATGTTCTTCTGCAAGACCTTGCATATAGGTTTGGCATTTCTCTTACTACTGTTTCAATCTTTCTATCTGTTTTCAGTTCTCACTTGGGGAAAAAACCATTATTATTGACTGTTTTGAGGTCTTCATAGAACCACCTTCTAATCTTCTAGCAAGAGCACAAACATTTTCTAACTATAAACAATACAATACTGTCAAGGTGCTCATCCCAATTACACCTAAAGGATCTATTTGTTTTACTTCCAAAGCATGAGGAAGGACATCTGATAAATACTCAACTGATGTGGTTTATTGAACCACTTGAAGCCACCATTCAGGAAAGCATTGCACTCTACCAGGCGCAGTTAGTTATTCCTGCCTTCACTGGAGGAAAGAATCAACTTGATCCACTTGATGTGGAATGAACACAAGGAATTGTGAATGTGCGAATACATGTCGAGCATGTTATTGGACTCCTGAGGCAAAAGTATTCTATCCTGGAAAAAAAAGTGGAAAAATTCCACTTATTGACAGGATGATCAGGGTTTGTGCAGCCCTTACAAATCTTTCCCCATCTGTTGTTCCCTTTGAATAAACTCATCAGCTTCTATAAGACATTTATATCTTTGCAAACATTAGTGAGAGAGAATTGATATTTAATACTCTGACAAAGTTATGTATGGTATTGTATTGCATTGGCTTCACACTGCAATAATACATCACAAAAGCATAGCAATGTAGAATGATGTGAAACAATACAAAATTTAGCCGTGTCATGCATAAATTATTTTCCTGGAGTTTCAGCATTCTGCATCCTTGTTGTCAATATTCAAAGCCTTGGCCTCGGGCTTGAGCTGTTTCCACTGAATCATCCAATCATTTCACTTTCTCTTCTAACCCTTTGTCTTCCAGCCCTAATTATTCATACATTAGGGTTGGGAAACAAAGGAAAGGGAGAATCAACCTTGGTTAAATCAAAATTGACCTAAAATAAAATTTGACCTGTAACAGATATGTTTGTTCATATTGTATATAGCTCTCCTGAATTTCTTATTTGCACACACTGTATACAGTTTTTCCTAATTTATTTTTTCTCAACATTCCGGTTTTTTACATCTCCAATTAATTAATTAATTTATTATTTTTAAACTTGTTTTAGCGTCCCCTCTTAGTGGTTCCTACACTACTAGTACAGTTTGACACTTGAATAAAGAATAACAAATGGATTGTTCATTCTTTGTGAATGTCGGACTTTCCCAGACACTATGTATTTGTTGCCTATTTTTTATCCTTTAATGCTACTTACAAACCCTGAAACCAATTGGTTATAAGTCTGCAAATTTCTATAAGCCTTAAATTGGTTCTTACTATAATAACTCGTGTCAGGCACCAAAAACGACAATAAATCCATGGATTCAATAGGAGGCAGGCACTCTGGATCATATGTTATGTCTGGTATCAAGACAGGATCGATTCCAACACAAGAAATCTTCTCTAACATTTTTTCATGTGGGGATCGAGCATATTTGCATAATCTGAGAGAGGATATCCTGCCATGTTTGAAAATGTGGAACACCAATATGGCACACTACCAGCTACTTCGGGAAGAGGAATTAAGTAACATTTCTAACTAGGTTATACTCCAACATCAGTTTATTGTCATAATCGGTGATCTTAACCTGAATAGGTTGAATCCAGATAACGCTGAGGGAAAAACACTACTTAATCCTGAAATTGAACAAGGACTTGAGTGCCCAATCAACTCGCCAACTAGAGTTCAAATGCAACGAGCACATGTCACACAGTCTAGTTGCTGTCATCCTAACGAGTCAAAGAGAACTGTTCAGCAATTGTGGAACGTACAATCCTGAAATAGGTGATCATGTACTTATTTATGGGTCTATAAAGGAAAATTTAAACCTCGGAAAGGCAGGATTATCAAATTTAGATCCAAGAGGAATTTTGACAAGGAACACTACAAGGAGGACCTTTGTCATGCTCCATGGCATGTTGACAACACTTTCGATACAGTTGATGATAAAGCTGGTTTCTGGGAAGCACTTATAGCTAGTATAGTGGACAAACATTAACCAGTAAAGAAAATGAGGTGTAGACCCAAGATGTTCCATCCATGTCTCATGAATAGAATAAGAGCCAGAAGAAGAGCCACAAGAAAATATTAAAAGGAGCAAATAAGGGAAGACTGGGAAAATAAAAGTGAACTGCGAAACAAGGCAACTAGACTTAGAAGAAAGGAAATTAGGGAATACAGAAAAACTTTCATGCCCTTAATAAACACAAAGAAGAAAAAGAGGACAGCGACCAACTGATGATGGACAGAAGCATTTGACATGATTAATCTATGATTGCAAATCATTTCTGTAATTGCTTTACCAATATTGCCCATGGGATAGGAAATACTGATGGCACAAGTGATGACTCTTTTGCTACACATGCAAGTGTGCAGAGTATCATTAACAACTCAACTGGCACTGATAACATCCAGTTTCAGAGAGTAAACAGAGGTGAGGTGGAAACCACCCTGCAAGGCCTTAATACCAGGAAGGTGATGGCAGAATCCCGTCAAAGGCCCTAAAAATTGGCACAAGCAAGTTGTCAACACTGCTGAATACACTATATAATGCTTGTATCTCCAGGTGTGAATAGCCTGCAATGTGGAAGAGAGGTGACTGGGTCCCAGTTTTTAAGAAGGATAACCCTCAACTAAAGGAGAAATACCCTCCAATAACTGTGCAAGTTACAGTAAATAAGGTCTTTGAACAACTACTCTGTAAATAATTAAGCCACTGATATGAGAAAGGCCTTTAACTCCTTGTACCACCTCTTATGTTAGCAAAACTTAAAGCTTATGGTGTAAGTGAAAATAGTGTATAACTAATTGACTCTTATTGCACAGACCGTCACTGTAGAGTTAAATTGGGTTCAGTAGCAAGTGGGAAAAGGTGTCCAGGGGATGCCCTCAGGGATCAGCATTTCAGTCACTCCTGCAGAACATTCACCAGAATGATCTTATTTACGATATTAACATAAACCTTAACATGTATGCAGATGATCATCAGTTTTATGCTATGAGCAGTGACATAGAGATTGTTAATGATAGTCTCACACAAAGTGCTATAGATGCTTCAGAGTGGTATACTTCCAACTTCCTTAAAGGCAACATTGATAAGTATAGAGTCCTCATGCTTGGTAGCAAACTGGACAGCAATATCAATATCATCATCGATGACGATAAAGCTGTAACATCTATTGACTGCTTAGAATTACTTGGGATGTCTATAGATAGGCACATTCGTTTTGATGAGCACATAAGTATAATCTACAAGAAAAGTAGTGAGCGTGTAGGAGTCCTGATGCAACTCAGAAACTTAATATCCACTGGTTCCAAACTACAACTATTTAAAGCTGCTATTCTTCCCTATGTAACTTATTTGCACCTTGCTTGGCACTCCTAGCTTGCTAGCAACAGTAGAAAATCAGAGCATGTACAAGAAAGGGCATTCAGAGCTATTTACTGTGACAGACCATCAAGTTATAATAAATTACTGAATACAGCTAATCTATGCACCCCGTGTCACAGACAGTTACAGGATATAGCTGTTCTCGTGTACAGTAATAACAATAAGCTTTACTTGAAATGCAAAATAATGGATCAGATAGACTAAAAAGACTACCTGGTATGTGCATATATAGTCTAAAATCTTTATATAATAAAATTATAATAAATACATAAAAAAAGACTAAAAATATCATGATACAAAATAGTAAAAATAAGAAATTATAAGAATAAATAAATTATAACATAGTCCTTAAAGTATATAAAACATATTTTCTATGAACATTGTATTAATTAAAAAAATAATAATAATTCAACTAGTCTGTTAAGCCAAAGAGCATTTATGTTGATTGTGATCCTCTTGTAGTAAAAATTCAGAGTTTACTTTTAAAGGTGCTGAGATTTGCTATTGTTCTGATATCCCTAGGTAGAGAGTTCCAGTCTCTTACAGCAGCGAATTCAAAGGTTTTTCACCAAAACCCGACTTAGCATTAGGAACATTCGGTAAAGAGTCATCTCTCAAAGAGCAAGAGCGAATACTAGCACGTTTTATAAGTTTGTCTCGGAGTTGCTTTGGACAGTTAATATCATTCACTATTTTAAATGTAGTTATAAATCAAAACAAACGTCTACGGTTGAATAGAGTCAGGATCTTTACTTGGTCCCTTAAAACTTGTGAACATGTTCTCCTATTCTTGCAGAAAATAATTCTTAAAGCTTGATATTGAAGTCTCTCCAACTTGTTAGACAATTTATTTGGACAGTCCATCCATACAATACTAGCATAATCCAGAATAGGAAGGATTGTAGCCTTGTAGATCTTAATTAATATATCAGACCAGAGGAAACAAGATAGCCGGTTTAACAGCCTCAGTTTGGGATAAGTTCGTTTGCAAACATAATCAATGTGAGGTGACCAATTAAGTGAACTGTCTACAAACACTCTGAGGTACTTAAAATATACTTCTTTAAGTTTGTGGTCATTTTGTTTGATTTCAGTACCACCTGCTTTTTCTGAAAGCTTGTTTAGTTCCAATCTTCATGTCCTCTGATTTAACGGGGTGGACTACCATCTCATTGTTAGATAGCCAATCACTGATATCTTTTAAATCAGAGTTCAAAAGTTGTGCAGCCGCATCTACTTTGGAATGGGCTGTATGAATTTTGGTATCATCAGCAAATAGAGAGGCATCTCCATTTTTACACGATTTAACAATATCATTGTAGCGTATAGAAAATAAAGTTGGACCCAATACACTACCTTGGGGTACACCATGATCTAACATAAGTCTCAGATTGTGCACCATTCAAGGTGACAAATTGCTTCCTATCAAGAAGATAATTTTCTAACCATAAACCACTATGGCCTTCAATGCAAGCAACTTTAAGCTTTGACAAAAGGACTTCGTAGTTTATTATGTTGAAAGATTTTTCGAGATTAAAAAATGCAGCAATGTTAATCTGTTTCTTGTCTCTGGCCCATTTTTACTTATCTGTAAGAGTAAGTAGAGCTGTAGTACATCAGGAATTTTTTGGTAGGCAAACTGTTCTCTGCTTATTAGGTTGTGTTCCAAAGCAAAGGCTTATAACTGATTGTTTGCAAATTTCTCCATGTCCTTAGAAAGACAGGGAAAAACAGATATAGGTCGAAAATTATCACACAAAGTGTTGTCTTTGCCTTTGGGTAAAGCTGTTACTTTTGCAGTCTTCCAAAATGTTGGGAATACACCTTGCTGGAAGATTGGTTAAATAAGTAGGCCAGACTTGGGGCTATTTGCCCAGCAGCAACTTTGAGAGCTTTTGCAGGAATATTATCAGCACCTGAAGCTATAGTGGGATTTAAATTAACCAATGATCTGTACACTTCTTCATTATTTAGAAGTCTAAAATTAAATTCAGACTTGTGATCTTCATCAGGGTTAAACAAGGAGGTAGAACCTGCTTTGTTATTACATGTTCTTTTTGTATACGCTTCAGCTAAGGTATTGACAGCAATACTAGTAAAGTGAGAATTAAGAGCATTACTTATTTGCTGTGGATCAGTAAGCACTTGGTCTCTGTAAACAATTTCATTGATGTTAAGTGACTTTTTCTTCTTTCTACCTGGAAGGACATAGTTGAGAGTTTTCCAAAAACCTTTCAGGTTCTTATTTTGTTCCAGTTTATTCTTAAAATAGTCTCTCCGGGACTTCCTCAGATTGTAAGTTACATGATTTCTGAGAATTCTGTATGTTGGCCAATGAGCGTTGTCTCCAGTTTTATGAGCTTTTTTGTGAAAATTATCATGTTGTCTCATTAGCTTTAGAATAGAGCCATTAATCCATGGATGAGTATTTTGTTGTAACCTTTTTTTCTTGACCAAAAAATGTTTGTTTAGAGCACCTGTGAAAAATTCTGACCATGTCTCTACTTTTCCATCAATGCTAGATTGTCTCTTAACATTGTCCAAAGTGACATTTTTGACATCGTTTCGAAAGGCAAGCACTTTTTCATCATTCCATTTCCGTGTAGCAATTACCTGATGTTTTGAGTAATGTTTCATAAGGGGGATGACTCCAAAAATAGGAAAATGATCACTTAATGAATTCCGAAGCACCCCAGTTTTAGAAAACAGTTGTGGAGTTGAGGTAATGATTACATCGATCAGAGACAGAACCAGAAGAAATCCTTGTTGGTTTACTGATAAGTTGGCTGAGCTGATCTATATCCATAAATTCAATAGCTCTCTATATCTGTGCTAGAGATTCATCCAAAAGATTGCAGTTAATGTCTCCAGTAATAATAAATTCTTTGCCTTGCCTTGATTCAGATCCTAGGACATCACCTAGATAATCGAAAAATGCGTTTGTAGAACAGTTTGGTGCCTTATACACACAGCTGACAAGACAAAAAACAAAAATTGCCCAAAATATTTTGTAGACCTTTTCCACATGACAAATACCAAATATTCACTGAGAAACAAGGAGTTCGCCATGCCCTGATTTAATGACTACACATGGAAAGCATTCCATCAGATACACTAGCCCAAAGTTGTGGAGTCTAATACCTAAAAATGTGAGACCTTCCTGCATTATCTGTAATAAGGCAGCATATTAGAAAGCTTTATATAAATTCCTTACTGGCCAATGCTCATTGTTCTGAATGTATTTTATGTCATACATAATGGACACTTTAATATTTTATTAAGTCTATGCATATTTAAATAATATTATCTTTCACGTACTCGTTTTAACAATTGTAAATAGTGTTATCAATTTTAACTATAATAGGTATAACTGTTTATCGTTAATTTAACTTATTCATAGTGTCCCCATTTAACGGTTCCTTACTGCTATTTCAGTTTGACACTTAAATAAAGGTATTCATTCATTCATTCTCACTGTATTTCAATAAAGGCTCTCACTTGCTTACTCACCACAGTTAGCAGCTGCAAGAATCAAGTAAGGGGCCTTGCTTTTAGCTGCTTTTGACTACACCATTGAATTCATAAGTGGTAAATACAATGTATATATTTGTCCAGGAAAGCTATCTAAAATTTGAATTTGTTAAGTACATACTGGTGGTTGGATATCCCACGAGGTTGTATTGAATGTCTGTCTTTGAGAAGAAGTGTCTTGAAACTCATTTCAAGTTAGATTTCTGACAAAAGAATAAGCATTTGTCTTCATTTAATACCAAACCAACAACTTCTTTTGTTAATCATTCATACCATTTTTCATGCCTCCAACAACTTTTGTCTCAGAGGACAAGATCTATTAATAGCAATTATTCTAAACCTTCCCTTAAAGTGCCAAGGCTGTCACACCTGACATTTCAAACAAGCTCCAAAAGGACTATCTATCTCCACACCGTGCAATGTATGCAATAGTCCTCTCCTTTCAAATTTCATATTCATAAACAAGTGTAGTTGTATACATTTGACATTCTCATCACAATGATTATTAGAGTTGTGTAAGTCAAGTCTTTCAACATTTTTTGCCTTTAAAGTCATATTTTCAATTACGTTTAAAAACTGGTAATCTCTAACATGGAAATTGTCTGTCTGTGCCAAGGTTCTCCCCAGTTATGTTTATAACTAATTTTGTAACTGAAAACTAACAAGACAATGTAAAGTTGAGTTGCTGGAAAACCACAGGGAGAGGAGTAACTCAAGGAACAAGTCAGAGTTTGTTTAATTCTTTTCAAAGTCAGAAGAAACCAACTAGTACCTGCAAAGCAGCTGACAATTTTCATGGCTCTAAAGTATTCCGTCACAAACACACCAAACCAATGCATAGGTCATTAGAAGTTTAGTAAGATGTGGAAGAATTAAACAAAATTAGGACTCAAAAGCTGATAGATGAGGCCATAGAAGGAAAAGGTAATGCAGTACAAGACAACGAACAACTTCTTTGTCTATGGTTACCCACAACCACAGCAATATCTCAAAGATGAAGACTGACAAATAAACTTGATGTTGTGGAATTTAAACTTTCCGATGGAATGCAAAGAGCAACTCAAATTTGCACATAATCTCTCTCATGAATTATTTTTGCCACAAGAGAGAAAGGCTGCCATCTTGTCATTTCAGTTGAGTATGAAATGACACTTTAGAAAAATGGTAATTAGCTTATTGGATAACCTGACAATCATGAAAGCAGTTCCACAATATACCTCTTCTTACATCCCAGTGAGATGAAAGATCTAGTATGACAAGTCCAAGTGTATCTTCAACCCTCCCACAGAATGTGAATGATACAGCACAAAAAGTGTCAAGTAAAAGTAACCAAGTCATTTTCTTCAGAAAAGAAAGTTTCTTGTAGAAGTTGATGTTATAAATTTAGAACTACATGTAATTCAATCAATCAATTCAGTTTTGTTCAATTTAAAAGTGGTCAACCATAGGATGACTACCTGGCTGCGAAGAAATTTTAACTTTTCTGAACATCTAACAAGCATTTACTGTACATTTCTAGCAACTAATATGTCATAATTATTGTTATTATATTGTGATACCACCTTATAAATCTAAAGCCCTTCCAAAATGTTACTAGCCTGAATTTCAAGTCAACCTTTATTCTCTGAATAAAATCAAACCATCTTTTAACCAACCAGATTTCTTTATGGACCTGCCAAAACTCAGATGTTTGCCAACCACAAAGAAATCACCACAGCAATCCACAAACTTTGCCCATATGGTACCATCTACTATGACACATATCTTGCTTTGTATATTAGGCTTCTCACTAAAAATGAGTTCTTCATCAAAGACACAAAGGACTGTCCTGCATGCCTACAAAACTGTACAGCAGATATAAATGAAAATCATCATAGTGTATAATGCCTTTTGACAGCAACTTTGATTACATCATTTGATGATCTCAAAAGGCCACCATAAATTGGCTATCACTTTATGCTTTGGGACCTTTTAAATAACATACATGTAATTTGGAACACAATCATCATTTTCAGTCATCATTTATTTAAACCAATCAATGAATGGAACATGAGGTGTCCTCTATCTCATCTACATGCCACCAGCTTGCAGTTTTGGGTAAGACTTTTACTTGTCCACCTGTTGTTTCTTTTTGCTCAAAAATTAATGACAAACACAAACTAAATCACCACACATTTTCAAAGTACTGAGGCAAGACACTTACATATCCACGTGATTCACCTGAAACCTGCACAAATAAACTCAGTTCACATGCTTCATTTCAATGTTACAAGTTTACTTGACCTGTGGAATGTCAGCAGTAAAAGATCTAACCCCAAAGGGCAAAAACATAGTGCTTAGTGCAAATATGAAAAGGGTAGAATTCGGAAATTCCAGCCATAATGGACATAGGAATTCCCCTGGGTTGGATACAATAGCAAAAAGAAAGAAAATTTTTTGCACCGTATACCACAAATATGCATTGATGGCCACTAAAGGGGGTCAGGTTTTGCTCTGATTCTCTTTAAGTGATGACGAGAGCCACTCTCATTGCCTCTATTGTCAACCAGCAAAAAACAAAGAGAAGGTGCCACTGGAGCGAATAAGTTGCAAAATCAACAATGAATCTAAGGACAGACTTGAAAAACTTTTCACATGAAACCTCAGTAACTTTCACTTTAAATTGTGTTGTCTTTAATTGCAATTATAATACCTCAAAGAAATGGAATACTGTCAAGTCTTGTAAAGTAAAAAAGGCATGTGAAAGATTCCATATCTGTTCATTGGAAATAATGTATTAAAATGTGCATGGTTATTGTGAAACACCACTTATTACTAGGGTGATGTGCTTCTTACCTACAAACATGGCAAATTGGTATAGAAAAAGTCTTGCATGATAATTGTGACCAAGCTTGCCTACCTAGTGCAAGTAGTTTAACCTCTGCAGACTTGTCCTGCTAGTCAAGTTCCCTATTGCTAGTAGAAGTACAGTGATGTCATCATGATTAGTTTTTAGGTACTTTAGTTAATACCTAGATCAGTATTATTGCTCAACTTGTTTACACATATACATAAACTGGACTTACATTTTTAGAAACATTTTAATTCCTTCCAAGTACCTCATTTTTCTGGTTTTGGTATTTGAAGGGGTTTCCTTCAGATCACCTTTTTTATTTTTTTGTTTAAAATTAACTAATTTTTCTTCAGCTTTCATTCATTTTTTTTGTAGACAACAATAGTTCTATAGTTATAGACAACCAAAACCCGAGTGGCACTTGTCAAATGGAAAGGTGGTTGGAAAAAGGTTTTTTTTCCCCTGAATAAAGGAAGAATTCGCTTTTTATAACAAAATGAACCTCGATATGCAATTCTTGCCATTTCTGCAGAGACAAATGAACAATAAGATATTGCATTGAAATTTAACTAATTAAGTTGTGAGTATGTATTGATATGCATATACATTTTGTATTTGAGGAAAAAGATTTGTCTGTCGTAAGTCTAATACAATAATAGGCCTCTTCAGGGTGAACAACAGCATCTATCGGTACTTTGATCTATAACTTAATGTCTGTTAATCACTTTTAATATATAACACAGCCTTAGTATATTTTTATTATTATTTGGAAATTTGCAGAGGAACGAGGACAGTCAAAATTTGTCATACAAATATACAATTTCTTGGTGTAGACAACCAAGTGATGTTTAACACATAGAAAAGCCCTGATTGTGCTTTGTTCTGTTGTATTGTAAACAAATTTTGTTGGGTTCTTCTCTTGCTACATGCCTGCTTGCTTGTTCCAAAATTTCACTTACAATTAATGAAAAAAAAAACTAGAGAGAAGTCTCGAAAAAGGTCAGACATAGTACAAACTGGCAGATAGCATGATGGCTTTTGCTCAGCTCTGTGCTTTGTACTCTAATAGAGCATGCTCTTTCAACCAACCACAACATACATTGTACTAGAACTTTAGTATAATATAGTATAGTTTCCTTTATCAAAATTGAAGTATATTTGTATACTTTTTGCAAACAAAGAGTACACATTATTTGTATTACATCAGTTGGGTGTATAAATTTAGTACACATCATTTGCCAGGTTTAAGTCTTTTTAAATTCTTTTTAAGATTCTTTTTTGTTGTTGATTCTTTTCCCACTACACATGGTTCAGTCCTGGGTCTCAAGCATACATCTATCGCCACCAGTTTCAACAAATTGTTGCTACACCATCATTTAAATCGGTTGCCTCATACTTGTTGAACTGCTTTTACACCAATGATGAGCTGCTGGGAATGAACCTCAAGGGTGCCAATAGCAAGCCCCACCCTCAGAAAGATATCCTTGAAAGCATTTATTTATTTAAGCAGAGTCATGTGTTACTCTTTAACAAAGGTATCTACATGTATGTCAAAAGAAAGAAAGAAATGATATTTACATGTAAGAAAGTAGAAAACATCATATGTTATACATACAAGTACAAGTAGCCTGATGCAAACTTTTGAATCATTCCAGTTTTCTTGAGTGTTTGTATCAGGCTTTATAAACAAGAGAGAAAGAGAAAGTTGTGTGATTGTCAGTTATTTTTATTAGTACAATTAATCTGGAAGCTGCTCATTATGTTGGTTCCAAATAAACCCTCCAAGTGGCGTATAATGACTGTAAATATATGAAAATCAAATATGTGCAGTGCGGTTGAAGAAACAAATGTGGAAGCAACTCTCAGTTATTAACCATATTGCAGAGGTCACGGGTTCAAATCCTGTACAGACCTGAATTTTTTTTCAAGGCCTTATTTTAGCTACCAGTTCAGTAGTGTTCACAACTGCAAGGACCACTTCTATATTTGTTTCTTCGACTACCGTGCACATATATGATTTTCATATATTTACAGTCACAATTAATTTATTACTAATAAACTGTCTAAGTTAACTTTTGCAGGTTTTGTTGTGAGAAAAAAGGCAAATACCTGCCCATCCCCATTGGTCATTAAGACTAGATACCATAGAATAGTAATAAGCTTGAAAAAAAACAAAAATCTTGTACATTATTGTGTGATACAGTCAATGCATGCTTTAGAATTTTGATTATGAAAAAAGAAAGATTCCACATTGCAAATAACTTATTGATTCTTTTTATAAAGTCCTAATTCTGGGTAACAGGAATGATTCCATTTTATTGGTAAGTTGTAAAATAAAATCCCATATAATAATGCCAATGACAGTTATGTCACAATTCTATGAGGTGCCACTCCTGCCAAAATTCAGCCCTTCTGTTTTTTCATTAATGGTGCTTGCATTTTTGTTAATGGTGCTTACATTTCTGTACATTCAGCCTTTGTTTTTTTTTAATATGGTGCCTTGATTTTATAAATGGTGCCTATTGTAAATGCTGCCTCTGTTTTTTAAAATGGTGACAGTTGGTGCCTATCGTTTCGTAAATGCTGCCCCTAATTTTATATAATTTGTGGTTATTTTTCCCTAAATGGTGCTAAGAATCTTCTTAAATGATGCCTTTACTTTTGGAAATGCTGGCTCGAGTCAATTTTCGTAAACGATACTCTTTAAAAAATATGGTGCAGCAGTTTGGGACTAACCCATTTGCGGAGAAAAACCTGGTAACTAGTCATTTTCCGTGTTCCTTTCATTCTTCTGTCAACATGGCGGACAAGCTTGCAAGGATGCCATCAAGGGTTGCTGAAAGGCTTACAACACAAGTCATGACCACTGTTGAAAGTATTCCAAGCTCTTCAGCAGTGGAACTGACAGCTGCTGGCTCTTTAAGGGTGGAAATGGAACTGAAATCGTTATTTTCCACATCATTTTCATCATACCAGTAGTCACCTAAATGCAACATTAAATAACTCATGAAGGGGTAAAAAGCGAAAGGCCAAGGGATTGGAGAGAAGGACCAAAAAGTGTAAAACAATCACATGTAAATTTCTCTGTTTGAGTGACAAGGATCAATCAGAGACCCCAGATGCTGAAGAACAGAGGGAATTGCTGATGGCTAGTCTGGGGGAAGTGAAGATTTCTGTACCTGAGGATTCGAATGAAATGGAATTCAAGACCTTGTCATAGAAACCTTCCCAAAGTTAATAGATGCAGGGGTGTTTTGAACTGCTGTAAGCAGAACCACAGAAGAGAGATTTGAGAATTATTCCCCCTGGAATACCATTTATAAACAGTCAAATATTGAGTTTGAGCAACCAGAAGCCATTATGATCTATTCACACATTTGATAGCAAGAAATCAACAAAGTTTCACTTCATTCCCTTATTTAACTTTGCAAAATCTCTTAAATGTTGAAATATGTTTAACTATACCAATTAATATTTGATAGTTTATATATATAGATATACTTAATGGCATACAGAGTTAGAGGACAAAATAAAAACACTTATTGTTGAACACATCAGTGACATTTATAGACATGTACGATATTTATTTTGTAAGCATGTAGCAAACTGAATGCTGTGTGCATAATAGTTGTCTGATCTAACTTTCGAAAACTTGAAAGCTTCTTTGTCAATATTAGCATGTACTTTATTAATAAAATTATACAGTTAAAACACTAGCGGCCCATGCCCAAATCTCAACGTTTCATACTTGACAGAATGTGAATTTGTGGCCACATTTTGTGCGAGCGATCGTTCAGCGCCATGTTGATTTGTTGAAAGAAAGCTGGGTGAATGTTAAAACTTGAATTATTAAGTACTGTCGGCGATTTCTGAAAAAAATAGATATCTCCGGTTCTATTGGGCCTAACAAGTCCCTTAAAACGGGAACATTCTCTTTAGCTCAAGCTAGTGTTAAATGGAAATTTGTTATTGATGCGCCGGATATCTTTGGATTATTTTTTTCACCATCAAGATTTTGTTTTCACACGTGCCGATAACAATTTGTTCGTCACGCAACTAATTATGCGTGAAATAAACTCGAGTCGGCATCATGTTTTCGTGCCGCTTTGTGGCACTCTTAATGCAGTAAAATTCATTTCAGAGGTGGAAACGCCTGTAGGTGAGAATTTTTTTCAATTCAACTGCCAGTAGACTTTAAATTTGTCACATTACCCGCACCTCCCTTTTACCCGCAGTGGCGCGCGTTTAACGCAAAATCAACAGATTACCCGCGGGTAAACGACCGGAAATTACGGTAAATCTTTCATCAGAGAATATTGACTCAGATGATGACCCCTCAGCAGTATGGGAGGAAAGAGATGACCCTGTCCCAGTCAATCAACATCATGTGCGCCTTCTAATGACCACCGTGCAGAAAGAGGTCATCCTGTCCCAGCTGTACCTGAAACTCCACGTCTCATCTATTTTCCTTCATCACGCACATAATGACAATTATGTTGACCTTATTGATGAAGATCAAGACCCAAATTTCCCTACTGCCATAGAAGCAAGTTTATTAGATAAACAGACAGCCACCTCAAGTGATGCAAGTGACCCTGAACTACAACCTAGAGATCCATGGTCTTCCCATGATCTTAATCAGCTGAGTGGCCAGAAGTATGCATAAGCTGGAAAGTTGGTTGCTTGGAGTGTCTTGCAAGGCAATAATGGTCCCTGATGCTTTTCGTCAGAGGGCTACAAAACTTGCAGGGGTGCAACCTTTGACCAAGCACTAGCTATTGAGGAGGTTGCTGATGTACAGATGAAGGAGATATTGAGAGCTACTGCAGCATGTTGCTCTGAAGAAAAGTTTGCTGAAGTCATCGCTAAGCATGCAGATCAGATTTTTCAGTACAGTTACCCCAAGATATACACTGTCAATTTAGCTCACAAGAAAGAAGTAGTAGACTGTTTGTTGAAGCAGAACTTTGACTACGGTGTTCGTGCAGAATTTGCTCAGTTCATGGAAGGAATGAACAGCATTGGAAACTTTGGAAACATGGCAATGGCAAATCAATCTGTTTTTGAAGCCATTTTGAGCAGCAGCCATGAAAAGCTTACCTTAAGTGCTTTTACTTCCCTATAAGAGTTAAAATGTTCTGAAGTAGGATCAAACAACAGAAGCTGTGAGGATTCCATAATTTACTGCTTTGAGCTCTTTCTCAAGGACCTTGAAGAGGATGAAGCAGATGGTTTAACACTCAAGGACCTCCTTGTGTTTATCAATGGAGCAGATTCTGTTTCTCCACTGGTTTTGACAATTTGATTTCTGTGCACTTTTATGACTTCATTGGAAATGTGCACCGCAGTCCCTGCTCATTAACTTGTGCCCAAACCTAGCATTTGCCAAGGGGTTTCAAAGACCCACAACAATTCAATGAGCTCATGAAAGAGTCTCTTCATGAGTGCCAATGGCTTTGGAAAAGTATGAGCATTATAAGGGCCTGATATCTCGTTTTCAAAGTTATTCTTCACTTTGCTTCCAGTTCCTGTGGAACAATATTTTGCTTATACTTTAGTTAATGTTAATGCAAGTCCTAGTGCTGGCTGTCTTGATGAAACAAACAATTTCCTTCTTTGATTGTTCAGTGATTACATAGTCACTTTCAAAATGGTAAGAAAGGTACTAACTGACTATGGATTGTATTAGCACATCCATTTTGCTGGTTTTATTATGGAAATGTTCCAGTTACAGCTGTCTTGTTGCATCTCTCTTTCTGCTGTACAAAAGCACATTATCCTTAAGCTATACAAGAAAATTAGTTCAGATTTCAGTTTTTATATTTGTCATTAGCTATAGTTACTTTAAGTACCTGATCTTTTTTTCTTTGTCCTCAGTAAATGTACATGGTACAATGTTTGTTATTCACTTTACTGTTTCTTTTAAGTAAAGGCATGGATGTATCACATACTTTTTAATTTGAACACCTAGGCCTCTTCCCTTGCAAACTAGAACATGTTTTTAGTGAAGGTTTTGCCTTAAGAGGGTATGTATCTGTTTAATGATCTGGTTGATTTTTTCACAGTTAATTAGATAAATAAACCATTATCAATTTAAATCCTGCACCATTTCAAAACAGGAAACAATCCTTGCCAGCTACTCCTGAAAATGGAATAAAGACACAACAGCAACAATATGTAAATGGTCAAACCCCATGGTGTTGAAATATCTGTTGTCATCATTAGCTAAATGGTACCTTAGTGCTGTTTTGGACACCACCTTTTACAAAGTCCTTAACCAAAAGGTAACATCTGACACTTAGCCATGGGATAGCCAATGGCACTGTGTAACTTCTTTCATCTACCATTCTCTGTAGATCATTCAGTTGAGCTTGATTCAGAAGGCAATTTGTGGTGGCCACATCAATGCTGTCTTCATAAACATTGTCAACACTAACTGGACCCTCCCAATCAATACCATAGTCATTACTGACTAGGGCGTGAAATTGCACCTAATACTGGTGCCAATGCTACTAAATTTTTCACATTGACAACCAAATCCTGAAAATTAGTCACCAAATTGGCAACTAGAATGCTTCATCATAACCTTACATAGAGATACAGTGAATTAAAAAGATTTGCAAAGATAAATCCGTGGCAAACTTCCTCGTTAAGTTTGCTTCCAAAACGCAGCACATGCATATCAATCAATAACAAGACACTATCTTGGATTTAGGTGAGCTTGAGGGTTGTATATCATTCATCCTAATGTCCACTTAGTAGCACACTATCTTTTTCTAAACTTAAGTTTGGAGGGTCTATCTATAACTCTGACAGTGTAAAAAAAGGTTTTGTTTGTCTTAAAAGATGGCAACCAACTTTTTTTGAATTGGCCACCACTTTGAAAAATTTAGGAGCCAAGTGGCTATCAGAAAAAAAAATTAATTTCATGCCCTTCTGACTGCTGAAAACAAGCATTTTCAAAGTTACCTTGAACCCATAACTGCAGGGGTGTCAGATTGTGTTCAGTACTTAAGGGGTGTCTGATCCAAGCAGCCACCCACTCCTGTAACTTGTCATTAATGACTTTTGGGAAACAGAAGTGTAAACACCATAAATCACTTTCACTGATTGAATCAAGAATTCTCCCATGTCTTCCATGACTGTAAAGAGACTCTTGATAAGTTCAAGAACATCATTGTACACATCTCTCCACAGATGCTCTATCCCTTGGTTATATACAATAGTTGGTTATATACACCAGTTCCTTGTCTGTGAATCATGTATTGTACTACATCAATATTCTCACCTCCTCAATCACTCCGAATACGTGAGGGTAGTCCCCACTGAGTTACTGCATCTTGAAAGCAACTTTACACAGTTGATGCTTTGTTATTTGTGTTACATGAGAGATAGACTAGAATTCTGCTGAATCCGTTGATGCAACTGTGAACCACAAAGCGCCATCTGATAAGTTTTTGACTACCATCAAAATGCCATAAGGCTAGCAGACAAGATACCAAATAAACACGCCAATTATTAGCTCTACATCTGCGCTCAGCTATGCCCACTAGCTTGCCTCTTTGCAAGGACTGTCTCAGTTGTTGCCTGGTTACCCTTACATTATGAGATGCAATATACCCAGCCAAATTCTTTGATCCACGGTTGAGATGAAAGGTCTTAATGGTTCTAATTTCACTGTCTAATTCTTCATCTGCAATGATGCTCAATGACCTAGCCAACATATTATATTCAGTGAGGTAGCTTCAATGGTTCTCGTTGATACCTGCAGTAACTCGGCAATTTGTGGCACTGTGAACCTCTGGCCAATCAGTGACTGTAGTTGATCTTGCATAATTTCATATGATGGGTGACCTCAAATACTAGTGTTGACTCTAAGAGTTCTCACTGACGTTCGTTAAGTTTTCCAGAATGTGTCTTGCTGAGGAAATGCTTCAATAGACATCATCTGGCAATCTCAACAGAGAATCCAAACAATTAACAGCCTTAAAGATTTGATCTATGTTCACTAGTGCTTTATCGGCATCCAACTTTTCAACGAGGTTTGGAAAACTACAACAGATATTTTCAATTTTTAATTTAATGGCCATTGACAGCATCCTCACTGCATTCACAAGGTTGTCCGCTTAATGGAAGAGTGAATGCGGTATTACTGAAAGGAGAAATTAGATGCGGATCACCTGTAGGGTTTAAAGGGTTAGGGGTTGCACAAGCTCAGAAAATTTGTCCACTAAAAAAACCAAGTTAATTTTTTTAATCCCTTGACATTTCTATAGAAAAACATCATACTCTAGAAGTTTCAAGGAACCTTTGTACTCTGATAGAGCACATTTTTGATGAAAATTTCTCACTGCCAGGCATTTAGGGCCCCATTCAAACAGCAAACATCTTGTGTGCTGAATCAAACAGTTAAATTTAGCACAGGAGAAGTTCAATGTTTGACTCAATTAAATTAGACAAATTGAATTAAGTCTGACAGGCAATTAAATTTGCCAAGGCAAGTTGTATAAAATGACAAGTTTGCATAAGTTTGTTTAATATATTTTCTACCCACAATTCAACACTGAGCTATTTGCCATTTGTAGTTTTTGCACTGTTCTCACTGTTCTCGGAAAATGGTGGCTGCAGAGGACTTGGATGAGTGCTCTTCTTGTTTCAAGGTGACAAAATACTGTTGCCTAAGGTGCCATTATCCTTTCTGCAACAACTGCTCTGTTTTTGAAGGTGATGAGGATTGCCCAGGCTGGGTCATGAGAATGTCAGTTGCCTACTGCCATGTACATTTCCAATTATGCAGCAACAGTAACAAATTCTTGTGGCATTTTGGACAGTTAATCTACAACTTCTTCCAAAAGATGTGTGAGGAAGACATTGACAATAGTTCAGAAGAGTTCTACTACCTTCAGTAAACCAACTCAGAACAAAATTAAAAAATGTACCAGTCTATGTTAACAGGCACCATTCACTATTAAAATGTCCACTGGAATCAAATGCTTTCAGGATGAAAGAGAATTAGGAGACTCATTTTATCAGCTTTTCCCTGTAGTGAAAACCAGGGATTCATGCCAACCAGAGTGTGCAGCTGAACACTCATGTTCAAATAGGGATTTGCAAGATGATACCACTTCCTCTACAGGGCAGGAAACAGATCAGGCTGAGACAGACACTGGCAAAAGCACAAAAATGTTTTTTCCTATTGAGACAAGTCTTCTTTCTTGCATATTTGGGTTATTGGTCAAATCAAGCTTGTTTGGTATAGTGTCTCCGCGCTCTATGCACACATTATATATAACAATACATGCAAGAGTTGCTGTGTGGACCTGATCAGTTGAACTTTCACACTTTCTTAATAATACATGCCATCGTCCTTCTAACTAACCATAAGCCCCCTCAGTGACCATGCCTGCTAGACTTAGCCTATAATTAGAGTAGTTCTGCTGTGGATATAGCATGGCATTTGTAAATGGCTTCATGAGCAACTGGCACAAGGGAAATGCTGAACCACCAATAATTAGTGATGGTACAGTGACATCATCAATGGTTTTCCCCATCTTTGGAATGTAACCTTCTTGGATTCTTGTCCATAGATTTGTAGACTTAAATATTATAAAGTTATGATCTTTTTTGTAAGGCTCAAGCCCACCTGGGGGGTACTTCATCAGAATGTGGCAGCCATCTATGGCTTCCCAATAACACAGAAACTGCCAAAACTCTTCCATATCAAGTGTTTTGTTTTTAAAATCTGCCTCAGACTCTGACATGTGCTGCGATACAGTTTTGTTCCACAAACAGTCAACCTGTGAAACCTCTTACACTATAGTACACACAGTGGAAACTCCAACTCCTGACATTTCCACAATGGTGTAATAATGGTCACCCCTACCTTACTTATATAAATACACAGTAAGTCTAAATTCAGGGGACAAAGGCTCCTTAGTCACTATCTCTCTTTCCAGCTAATGTCTTATACAACTCAAAATATATAGAAATGTAGCCCCTGTTACCCATAGCGTCTTTTCAAACCTTGCATCCGAGTACTTACGCCAGACAGTCTCCTACCACCCAGTGTTCCTTGTCAATCGACGACAGGAGCAGAAAGGAGTAATGACGTTTTGCAGTTCTCGGTTTTGTTACATCAAGGAAATCAGCCGAAGCAGACAAACGCTTAAAATGCACCTCCTTTTTAGGAGGATGTGGTTGACGTTTGTAGCAAAACAAAGTGATGCCTTTGCATTCCACTGGGCATTTTAAACACACTTATTCTTGTAAATGTTCAGTAGTTGTCCGCCATGTTTAACGAAAAGACCTTGAGACGAGGATTATTTCACATTTTATAGTAGAGAAATTAAATTCGAAATATTTGACTCGACATCTTAAACCAACGTCGAATTTAATTAATTTGGGTCTACCCAAATAACTATTAGATTCGGCACATGAGAAGTGCGACGTTTGAACTGGACTTAAGTCTACTCGAGACCGAGCCCAACAGTCTAATCAGAAGCGTACAATTTCTAAGTGTTGACAACCAAGCGATATTATGGTTATTAGTATGCACAAACTCGGAAAATTTGTCCACTAAAAGACCAGGTTAATTTTTGGAATCGCTTCACATTTCCAAATCAAGATTTGAAGTTCACTGATAAGTTTGAAAGAACCATTCGGAGAGATGCTGTATTTAGTCTGTTTGACAACGTGCCCGGCAACCCAGCATTGAGTCACAGCGTTCTATATTTGTGAAATATCAAATATCAAATCGAAAGTCAGCTCAATTCAGTGTCAGTGAAGGGCTTAAATCTCTGTTCCCTTACCTCGCCATATCTTTAAGGAGTGAAACACTTGACCGGTGAATATTTCCACACAATCATTCCTCGAACGGAATCGAACAGCCACTACAAATTGTCTCGTTCAAACTGTCTCGCCTTAGGATAGCCAGTGCGAGACGAGGCACCATTTTATCTCCGCTGCCTGATTCACTCCAACGTATGTATTCCACACAACCTGAAGCAAAATGTGCTGTTCCTTCTACTTTCAACGCATAATTCTAAAAACGAAAACAACAACCAGCCAAAGCAACGAAAGAGAGATTTGATTTACGTGCCCTATTCGACATTATAGTTTTCCCGCGTGACACGCATGACATAGTGATAAAATTGTATTATAATTAAGTTCAGATATAATGCGTGTTGTCATTGGTTGAAAGAGCGTGCTCTATGAGAGTTTATATGATCAAGCTCAGTTATGTACGCATTCTGATTGGTTCTCACTTATGATCTATTGGAGGACTATGGTGGCCGAGAACTGCCACTCAAAATTTTACAATTTTTCAAAGATTTAATAAAAAATAAAAGACAAAATAAATTAAAACTGAAAGTAAAATGGAACGTGACTGCAAAACAAAGGAAAAAGAATGATTGAAAGTAAAATGAAATAGCAAGCAAATTTAAAAGCAAAAGTAATTGCATTATCAAAGTAAAAATCATTTCAAGATTAAACTGAAATCCAAGGGCAATTCACGTCGAAATAAAAAATAAACTCAAAATCAAATCAAAACGAAAGTCTAATTTACCGCGCATTGTGTTTTCTTTTCCGGTTTCTCCAAAATTTTAACTTTTTTTTTCATATAAACATGGGTATACCGCCTAACACAGTCTTCGAGTTCATATTGCTCTGGAAAGTTCTAAATGTGGTCCGGTATTCCGTCCGGAACTACTTGAATTACTATTGCCTTATTTTTTTTTGTGAGTTGCGTGATATCCCAATAGCTTTCCAGGCCCGTTTGGCTCAGTTTCAAATGCCTTCATAACATGATCTACTTTAACAGCACCATCATTGAAAAAAATGTCAAAATGACGAAGCCTTCTATCAAGCATCCTTACACTCCACGCGTAAAGCGGAAAGTCACGAGTGAGGAAATCTAACATCTCTCATCTTTGTTATCCTTGCCCGACATATTTCAGCAAAGCCTCTTTAAGATCAGCATTATTTTCTCACAAGGCTTCTCCGAAATCTGACATCAAAATACTAAAAAAACCTTCTAAATCACTCAAGATCAAAACAACATCACAACTTGAGTAAATGGACACAACTATGGTGGCCGAGAGCTGCCACTCAAAATTTTACAATTTTTCAAAGATTTAATAAAAAATAAAAGAAAAAATAAATTAAAACTGAAAGTAAAATGGAACGTAACTCTCGAGTCTGGCGTAGTTGTAGTCTTTTGTTTTGCCGCGCCCTCGTTGCCGTTGCCGTCGTGGTTTGCTAAAGGTCCCTAATTTTGAAGATCTGGAGGGTGTGAGAAACATAGTTGCAGGTAAATAAAGCAAGCATAGCAATAATGATCAGAGGAGCGCTCATCAATGCGACCGCCTTTGTTGGCGGAAGCTATTTCGCAAAGTATTTGAGTGGAGCCCAGAATAGTGCTGAAGAAGAGAAAAAGAGGCATGGTCTCGCTGTGGAGAAGTACCAAGTGGCCTATGAAAAGTATCAAGAAAATCGAACAAAGCTTCTCAATTGGGTTGCAACTAGTGACAAAGTCAAGGAGCGGGCAAAACAGAGTTTTGTTGATACGGATTATGCTTTGAGGCCGTACAATGGAAATAAAACTGTCAAGAATCTACGATAGCCCAAAGGGCTTTTGGAAGGGATTGCCCGCTGTGAAGAAGTTGGCTCAAGAAGCTGAAGTGTCTGAGAACCTTGCAAAGCTTTGGTTGATGAGGCAAGCCATCGGGCAGAATTATTTGTCTGCCCCGAAGCATATCCCGAGAACAACTTTTGACATTGAATCTCCAAATGCAGTTCATCAAACTGGTCTTCTTTTCCTTCCTCGTGACAGGCTCCAGAGAGGTAAGAAAGTCCATAAGTACACATCGACAGTTGTTGATGTTGCAAGCAGATTCAAGGCTGCCGAACCTCTCACTTTAGAGGACTCCTCTGAGGTCTCAAAGACTTTTCAGACAATCTTTAAGCGAGGACCATTAAGATGGCCAAAAGTTCTTGAAGTTGATTCTGGGCGTGAATTCATAGGTGATGTCACAAGAGAGATGACAAAGCACAGTGCTAGGATAAGAAGAGGGAATGTGAACGTTCACAAGGATTAGGGACTTTGGGTGAGAATCTCTTCACTTTCCAATAAAGTTAGAAGATGAACCTCAAGGAGGGAAAGAGATCTACCCAATGGGTGAAGAGGCTTCGAGAAGTTGTTTCAGCCTTGATGAGCGAAGAGACAAGATTGACTGGAAGGCAGCCCGATTGATGAATCAAAGACAAGTCGATAGACGCAAAGAGTTCAATGACTTAAACGACTCAACTCCTCAAATAATGCGAGACATCTCTATACCGCTGGTGAACTGGAAGGTGGTCAGAGGCGAGCCACAGATCCAATCTAGTCTCTGAAGGTCTTCAATATCGAAAAACCAATTTGAATAAAGGCGAGTCTATACTCTACTATCTGAAAGATGGACAAAAGCGTGGTTTCGTCAGAGAAGAGCTATTAATTGTTCCTCCTGGAACCGAGTTGCCTCTTTAAGGAGGTGCAGTGCAGGTGGAAGTGTTTGAGAGGTACCTTAATTAAAGGAAAGTAGGGCAAAGAAAACAATTCGTGTTGTTTAGCCGTGACAGTTTTGAGATTCGTCCCGTGTAACTTTCATGGTGAGGTCATCGGCGTCTTACCATTTTTAAAGCGATTTTCAAAAACCAAAAATCAAATCAATGGTTTACATATTCTGTGAAAAAAGAGCGCTGTTCGAGTGTCCACTGCCTGGTTAACCATCAGACTGATTTCGGAGCATTTTTAGTTCCTTCAAAAGGCCTTCAAAATCAGGGAAACCCGCAGACAGAGTTGATATCTTCTGCGTCCTTGCTCTCAAGGTAAGCCTGTACTATTCCATCCGGCACCGCTATTAGGAAATTTTAAAAATCTTCGTCAACATCTCCCTCCTTGTCTACAATGTTTTAAAGTTATGAACCCCAGAGGAACTCTCCTCAGCAATGAAGCATTTTTGGCAACAACCTAGGGTTAGGTGCAAGTTTCCAGTCTCTTTACTACTTTGAGCTTTACTGTGAAATCTGAGGACTTTTGAGGTCAATGACCTGGAGGGACTCTTAAGACACTTACTCGACTAATCCAAAGACAAATTCCCTGGCGGAGTGCAGGACGACCGCTGAAAGTCCTAAGCCTTGCGACTTGTGGCAAGTCACAACAGGCACCGAAATCACAGGAGATTGAATGACGCTCCTAATGTTCTAACCTTGCCAATTTTGTTGATTCCAAATAACCCTACCAATGAACACGCTACCGACCTCATGGTCCTCCTGGAAGTCAATGGAAAGCTTGTCATTCAATACTTTCTTTAACGTTACCAAACTACCGTTCTTTAGCTCGTTGGACTTGTTCCACACAAGTATGAATTGGGATATGTTCTTTAAAACCAACGACTTGTCTCCCGGACTCTTTATCCTTTCTTCCTTCCCTTCGGAAACCGCATCAAATCGAGTCAAGTTGCCATCCAGTTCTTTTATGCGCGAACGATAAAACAAGACAACCGCATTTTTTGAAGATAAAACATATGTTGCAGTGGTATTGAGCTTTGCCTCTAAGTTTCTAGATGAAGATGCTCTCAACAATATAATTTCTTCTGAGGAAATACAGTCTAACTCCAGACTGAGCGTTAAGGAAAGGCATGGTACTTTACGAATGCCGCAACAATTTCTTTCAGCTAAAATTGACGGGGTACGTGTGAAGACGTGTTTATCGTTTATCAACTGCTTCCCGCCAAACGGCAGGTTACCTTCCTCGCTTGCTTGCTTCCTTCGCTTGCTTGCTTCACTTTACACTCTCATATCACTATATGATGGTCTAATGGCATGTCTGAGACCATGATGCGAATTGGCAGATGCAGCGACGGCTGGTCCATAAACCCAGGATGGAATACCACTGGAACATACCAATGCCATGTTTCGTCCTCTCTGCTTGCAATCCTCTCAGGTTGCACTCACCACCCAAGATTTGCTTGTGCCGACTTGCCCAGTGATAAGCCCTCCATCAATAAGGACAATGCAGCGAAATTAACTACTTCAGCTTGTTCTTTAGTGAAGTTCGCCATCATCACAACGACGCTGTATCCATCAGAAGTGCAACGTTTTCCAATGTTTTACGAAACAGATACAAAAATCCAAAGAAATACTAATTTGGAACTATATTGGTCACAGACTCAAACACTCAAACTAAGATGAAATCACATATAACCGACCTCACATGAACAGAACGATCTTGTCACAACTTTTTGCGGGTTTCCATTTTCAACACGTTTCAGTTGACAGACGTGCGCATTGTTTCCGGTCGAATCACACGCACCGACTCTCCCGCACGGTGTCGTTTTGCAATGGGACCCAAATGACAACCCTCTCCAAGGAGATTATAATTTATTTGATCAGAGGTAGTCACCAAACTTAGATGCTTAGGCCAGAATGGATGAAAACATGATGCACCTCTCGGGCTGATGTAATGGAATTTTGAAACTGTTGCTACTGGAACGGGTTGTGAATTTTGCGGCATTGGCCTTCTAGTCACGACGGTTGGTGCTTGGGACCGGTTCGGTTAACCTGCCTTTCCTATTTTTATGGTGAACAACACCCAGTACAAAAAAAAAGACGACAAAATAGCACTAAAAGCAGCTGGGAGAGATAAGGCGGGTATGGAATAAAGGTAAAGAGGCTTTACACGTTATATTTCTCGTGTTTACCACCATTGCTATTTTTATAAATATCTTTTTATTCATGACTATCTTTTTTTTACGGTGCACGAAAGCGCTTAAAATTCAATCTCAGTTTATTCCACAGTCGTTCGATATTCAGGGAATTATTTAATACCAATGGAAAGAGGCTTCCGTGGTCTAGTGAAACGCGACGTAAAAGGTCGTTTCCTTTTTTTTTTCCCCTCTGAATTACACATCCCTCCGCAAGAAAACATGTTTGGCAGTTTATTTGAGTCTGACGAAAGATGGAGTTTTATGTGTTATCTTTGAATTCTTCATGATAAATAACTCTTGGCAGGGGGCAGCCAGCAGTAACTGAAACTACAACTTGGACAATAGACATTGATTTTCACCGGAACGATCGTCTCATACTGGCCATTCAGTAAAGCGTTTATGTATAGCTTCCATCTATCCAGCATTCTCCGCTCTGAAATTCCAGTCCAGGTCTCTTCGAAGAGGTATCCTCAATCCGACCCTAGATCACTTTAAATACAAAATAACACAGACATGAAAAGTGTTTAAATCAAATGGAAGGTTATCTATGGCTGCTCTAGTTTGCCATAGAAGCGATTATAAGAACAAACCACATTGGAGTAGAGACAATCGAAATATAAACCAAAAAAAAACATCTTTTCACCAAGCCTTCATCGATCTTCACCTCTTT